>NC_084638.1:7248360-7263360 GCF_033978795.1 Nerophis ophidion
TCCCCTTCCGTTTATCGCTTAACTAAATGTTGCACACCCTTCCTTATGAATACCTAATTATGTGGAGAACTTTGAAGGCCGCTATTTTTGGCAATTTAATGACTTGGTCTCCGCTGAATAACGCTTCATTAATCCCTGACAAACAAAAGAAGAAAAAGCCAAAATAAAGCTATATATATGTATGTATATATGTATATTTAAATGTGCCTTGAATATTAAATATATTAGTACAAAGACATTTTAGTGTGGCTTGTTTCCCTTCAATACACACAAGTGGAGTGTAGAGAGGGAGTGATGCGATGTTGTATTGCGGTCCGAGGAGAAACCAACACTGAGCAAATGCCCGATCAATAATACTGATAAAGCTGCCTTGACACTTCTCAAGTTATGGCTGAGACGTGCAACGTTTGTACGAACGCACAAATATTGACAGCATGTGTTCCAACAACGCGGACATTGTTGCTTTTATCTTCTCTGGCCCCCGGAACTAAACTTTAAATCAACTTTTTGAGGGATCTATTTATTTTCGTTCCCAATATGCATCTATTTAGAATTTCCGAGAAGTGATTTAAAAGGGAAAAAAAATGTTTTTAAGAATATGTTTTTGGAATAAAAACATTAAAAAAACTAACCTTGGTAATATTATAAATTGTTATTATGAAAATTGATATTTAAAAAAAATTGAGTAAAAACATAAAAATGTATAAATATTAGTTTTTAAATGTTTTTTTAAAAGAAATGCTGTGTATATTGTTTTTCCTTAAAAATAGCATTTAAAAATATAAATTTTTCGTGTAAAAATTAAAAAAAATAATGATATTGATATTATTATTATAACAATATTAGTTTGCTATTATTATAATAATAATATAAGTTGTATTATTATTATAACAATATTAGTTTGCTATTGTTATTATAATGATATAAATTGTTATTGTTATAGCAATTGATATTGTAATTATTATAAAAATTGTTTGAAAAAAACATAAAACAATATCAATATACATTTTTTCATGTTTTATTCCTCCCCCCAAAAAATTGCTGTTTATTTTTTTTTTCTTAAAAAAAATAGCATTTTGTTTTAAGAATACATTTTTCGGGTAAAAACGTTAAAAACAATAATGTTGATATTATTATAACACTATTAGTTTGCTATTGTTATTATAATAACAGTATCAATTGTCACTGTTATAACAATTGATTCTGTCATAAAATGTTTGGAATAAAAACATAAAACATCAATATAAATGTTTTGTTGTTTTAATTCCTTCCCACCAAAAAACAGTTTTTTTTCTTTAAAAAAAATAGCACATATATATATATTTATTTTGAAAAAACATTAAAAACTAATATTGATATTATAACAATATCAATAACATTTTGAAATTGTTATATTAATAAAACTTTTTTAAATAACTTTTTTAAATGTTTCATTTAAAAAAAAAAACCTGATCAAATCTTTGAATTATATTATTCTAACAATTGATATTGTTATTAAAAATACTAAATTAAAAAAATGTAATAAAAAAAGCAATATCAATATTAGTTTAATGTTTTCATTCCAAAAAAAATTGTTATATAACAGAAACAGGGAAACCTGTGAAACAGGCTTGTGGGGATGATATTTTCCTGACCTAACTAACATATATTCCGCTCTACCTCGGCATTGAACACTGTATAACAAATACACCACATGTATATGTGTATATGTATGTTTATATGTATTGATTTGCAATATATGTCAATAATAAAGACTTTCTCCCCCATTCCTGTTCGTCCTTCAAGTGTCGGCGAAACGCGTTGTTAACGTGTGACTTCCTGTCTGAGCGATGTGTGAAGACTTCCTGCCCGACAATCCACTTCCAAGCACTTTCCGTGCGCATGGCTTGTCATTAAAGCAAAAGGTTAAGCACACGTTTTATTGTTTTTATGTTTGGCCATTAAAGGGCGGTACTGTAACTCTCATCTCCACTTTGTGTGACAGGAAATGCTGCTAAATGTCACCCAAAATATGTCCGTGCAGTAAATAGCAGCTTAGGACTTCCATGGTTTGTGTGCAAGAGTCAACATTCCACCCTGGAATTTGGCTTCTGGAGGTTTTAGGACTTTATTTTCACTTTTATTAAATCAGTATTTATATTTTGTAATTGTGTGGATGCTCCAAAACATTCACACACATGCCTTTCTACACCGACATTTATTAAACGTATTATTGTTATTATTAATATTATCCATCCATCCATCTTCTTCCGCTTATCTGAGGTGGGGTCGCGGGGGAAACAGCCTAAGCAGGGAAGCCCGGACTTCCCTCTCCCCAGCCACTTCGTCTAGCTCTTCCCGGGGGATCCCGAGGCGTTCCCCGGCCAGCCGGGAGACATAGTCTTCCCAACATGTCCTGGGTCTTCCCCGTGGCCTCCTACCGGTCGGACGTGCCCTAAACACCTCCCTAAGGAGGCTTTCGGGTGGCATCCTGACCAGATGCCCGAACCACCTCATCTGGCTCCTCTCCATGTGGAGGAGCAGCGGCTTTACTTTGAGTTCCTCCCGGATGGCAGAGCTTCTCACCCTATCTCTAAGGGAGAGACCCGCCACCCGGTGGAGGAAACTCTGATCTTGTCCTTTCGGTCATAACCCAAAGCTCATGACCATAGGTGAGGATGGGAATGTAGATCAACCGGTAAATTGAGAGCTTTGTCTTCCGGCTCGGCTCTTTCTTCACCACAATGGATCGATACATTACTGAAGACGCAGCACCGACCCGCCAGTTGATCTCACCCTCACTTGTGAACAAGCTTCCGAGGTACTTGAACTTCTCCACTTGGGAAAGAGTCTCCTCCCCAACCCGGAGATGGCACTCCACCCTTTTCCGGGCAAGAACCATGGACTCGGATTTGGAGGTGCTGATTCTCATCCCGGTCGCTTACCACTCGGCTGCGAACCGATCCATTGAGAGCTGAAGATCCTGGCCAGATGAAGCCACCAGACCCACATCATCTCCAAAAAACAGAGACCTAATCCTGCAGCCACCAAACCGGATCCCCTCAACGCCTTGACTGCGCCTAGAAATTCTGTCCATAAAAGTTATGAACAGAATGGGTGACGAAGGACAGCCTTGGCGGAGTCCAACCCTCACTGGAAACGTGTCCGACTTAATACCGGCAATGCGGACCAAGCTCTGACTCTGATCATACAGGGAGCAGACCGCCACAATCAGACAGTCCTGAGCACTCCCCACAGGACTTCCCGAGGGACACGGTCGAATGCCTTCTCCAAGTCCACAAAGCACATGTAGACTGGTTGGGCAAACTCCCATGCACCCTTAAGGACCCTGCCCAGAGTATAGAGCTGGTCCACAGTTCCACAACCAGGACGAAAACCACACTGTTCCCCCTGAATCCGAGGTCGGACTATCCGGCGTAACTTCCTCTCCAGTACACCTGAATAGACCTTACCGGGAAGGCTGAGGAGTGTGATCACCCCTTCCGGTTCCACTTCTTAAAGAGAGGAACCACCACCCCGGTCTGCCAATCCAGATGTACCGCCCAAAACAGTTCATTTGACTAGCCAAGCCTTATAGGAATTCTTCTTAAGAATGTCCACCCTGACTCACTTCCCCTGGCTTTCTGGAGATGTGGCACCCAAAAGAGTTCAGTTGTATAGCCTAGCCTTAGAGGAATTTTTCTTAAAAATGTCCACCCTGACTCACTGCCCTTGGCTTTCTGGAGATGTGGCACCCAAAACAGTTCAGTTGTAAAGCCCGGCCTTATAGGAATTCTTCTTAAGAATGTCCACCCTGACTCACTGCCCTTGGCTTTCTGGAGATGTGGCACCCAAAACAGTTCAGTTGTAAAGCCCAGCCTTATAGGAATTCTTCTTAAGAATGTCCACCCTGACTCACTGCCCTTGGCTTTCTGGAGATGTGGCACCCAAAACAGTTCAGTTGAATAGCCCAGCCTTATAGGAATTCTTAAAAATGCCCACCCTGACTCACTGCCCTTGGCTTTCTGGAGATGTGGCACCCAAAAGAGTTCAGTTGTATAGCCTAGCCTTATAGGAATTTTTCTTAAAAATGTCCACCCTGACTCACTGCCCCTGGCTTTCTGGAGATGTGGCACCCAAAACAGTTCAGTTGAATAGCCCAGCCTTATAGGAATTCTTAAAAATGCCCACCCTGACTCACTGCCCTTGGCTTTCTGGAGATGTGGCACCCAAAAGAATTCAGTTGTAAAGCCTAGCCTTATAGGAATTCTTTAAAATATCCACCCTGACTCACTGCCCCTGGCTTTCTGGAGATGTGGCACCCAAAAGAGTTCAGTTGAATAGCCCAGCCTTATAGGAATTTTTCTTAAAAATGTCCACCCTGACTCACTGCCCTTGGCTTTCTGGAGATGTGGCACCCATAAGAGTTCAGTTTTAAAGCCTAGCCTTATAGGAATTCTTAAAAATGTCTACCCTGACTCACTGCCCTTGGCTTTCTGGAGATGTGGCACCCAAAACAGTTCAGTTGTAAAGCCTAGCCTTATAGGAATTCTTAAAAATATCCACCCTGACTCACTGCCCCTGGCTTTCTGGAGATGTGGCACCCAAAACAGTTCAGTTGTAAAGCCCAGCCTTATAGGAATTCTTCTTAAGAATGTCCACCCTGACTCACTGCCCCTGGCTTTCTGGAGATGTGGCACCCAAAACAGTTCAGTTGTAAAGCCCAGCCTTATAGGAATTCTTCTTAAAAATGTCCACCCTGACTCACTTCCCCTGGCTTTCTGGGGATGTGGCACCCATAAGAGTTCAGTTGAATAGCCTAGCCTTATAAGAATTCTTAAAAATGACTCACTGATTGCTTACACCCGGTCAATACTCCTATTAGAGAATATTATATAGTATTTTAACTAATTGCTTCCTACTTATGTGGCGGGGAGCAACAGTAGCTACCTTGTAATCCCAGGGCCCGCAGTCAGCCGTAGGCCATGTTTATCTCCCGACTGAGACCTCACTCCGACATTAGCTTTAATCTGCTGTAGTCTGATTTTGCTATTTAGCGACCGGTATTACACGAGGGTAAGCTGATTTTGAAATACTTTTTAAATACATGCCTAATATGACTCGGGTGGCGATGTTGGTTCAGATTCAGCCCGTCTGTCCAACATTCGGGGACGTGCTGGGAATATCTGTCGGGGGGATTAGTTGAGTGGATCCCCCTCAATTTGGGTTCAGGACAATTGGTGGTAAGTCAGAATTCGCCACATTTCACTCAGTGGAGTTTTGCGGCATCCCTCTAAAAAAAACAGACTGGACCTGGTTCGCATGACTAAGAACACATTTGTCGACCAACCAAAACAATCCGCTATGTTCTCTGAACGGTGGAATTGGTGATTAGTCGTCCACACAACCACACTGCAGCTCTGCCTAGCTTCTCCCGGCAGTTTGCAACAAAGAAAAGGTACCGTGGTTCCTCTACCAAGTGATCTTCCATCAACTATGACAAATTCCCCTTTGAGTGTTTGCAGTTCTGACCTGTTCCTTGACGGAGGCCAGGATGGCGGAGGTGGTCTCCGACTCTGAGCCGTCCCCGTTGGATGCGTTGAAGACGGGACTCAGCATGGTGGCGGCGCTGGCTGTGTCGGACACCGCCTCAGGCACTGGCATCACTCCTAGAAAACCAGGGAGCGTTGGACCGGTTAGTACCATTTCACAGATCAGGCGACATCGCTGTCTGAAGGACGGTGATGCCCTCTAGACTTCTCCACACCGAGGTGGAAAACAAATTAGCGATGAAAGGTCGGCAGAGTCCATGGACTTGTTCGGAAAGCATTTTGAGTCCCATGGCACGGGCGCGGTACGACAAATGAGAACCACTTTGGTTCAAAATCGGTCATTTGTGGACATTCATACTTTTTGAAGAATTTGGGTCAAGGTTTATGTTGGATTCATGGACGTCAGCTCTTCCCTTTTCCGTGGGAAACTATACACGTACTGGGGCAGAGTTATTTGGCAACCACGGACCTGGAGCCCCGAGATTTCCAGGGAGCCCAAAACGTTAACTATGACCAAAAAAGGTAATCACGATTAGATTCAGAATAAGTATGACCAAGAAGTGTGATTAATCACGACTAAATTCAAGTCAACTATGACCAAAAATGTTATTGGTCGCGACTAAATTTAGGGTAAGTATGACCAAAAATGTAATTAATCACCATTCAATTCAGGTTAACTGTGACCAAAAATGTGATTAATCGTGATTCAATTCAGGTTAACTATGACCAAAGATTTGATTAATCACAAGTAAATTCAGGTTAACTGTGACCAAAAATCTGATTAATCGCGATTCAATTCAGTTTAACTGTGACCAAAAATGTGATTAATCGCGATCAAATCAGGACAACTATGACCAAAAATGTGATTAATCACAAGTAAATTCAGGTTAACTATGACCAAAAATGTGATTAATCACGAGCAAATTCAGAATAACCATGACCAAAAATGTGACTAATCATGATTAAATTCTAGCCAACTGTGAACAAAAATGTGATTGATCGCGACTAAATTCAGGTTGACTATGACCAAAAAATGTAATTAATCACGATTCAATTTAGGCTAACTATAACCAAAAATGTGATTAATTACGATTATATTCAGGTTAACTATGACCTGTAATATAATTCATCTCGATTCAAATTAGGTTAACTGTCATCAAAAATGTGATTATTTGCCATCAAATCAGGTTGACTATGACCAAAATTATGATTAATCACGACTAAATTCAGGTTAACCATGACCAAAAATGTGATTAATCACGATTCAATTCAGGTTAACTATGACCAAAAATGTGATCAATCGCGATCAAATCAGGTTACCTATGACCAAAAATGTGATTAATCACAAGTAAATTCAGGTTAACTGTGACCAAAAATGTGATTAATCACGAGCAAATTCAGGTTAACTATGACCAAAAATGTGACTAATCATGATTAAATTCAAGTCAACTATGACCAAAAATGTGACTAACCATGATTAAATTCAAGTCAACTGTGACCAAAAATGTGATTGATCGCGACTAAATTCAGGTTAACCATGACCAAAAATCTGATTAATCACGATTCAATTCAGGTTAACTATGACCAAAAATGTGATTAATCGTGATTCAATTCAGGTTAACTATGACCAAAAATTTGATTAATCACGAGTAAATTCAGGTTAACTGTGACCAAAAATGTGATTAATCACAAGCAAATTCAGAATAACCACGACCAAAAATGTGACTAATCATGATTAAATTCAAGTCAACTGTGACCAAAAATGTGATTGATCGCGACTAAATTCAGGTTAACCATGACCAAAAATGTGATTAATCACGATTCAATTCAAGTTAACTATGACCTATAATATTATCAATCGCGATTCAATTTAGGTAAACTGTGATCACAAATGTGATTATTCACCATCAAATCAGGTTAACTATGACCAAAATTGTGATTAATCACGACTAAATTCAGGTAACCATGACCAAAATGTCCCACTGGGTGTGAGTTTTCCTTGCCCTTATGTGGGCCTACCGAGGATGTCGTAGTGGTTTGTGCAGCCCTTTGAGACACTAGTGATTTAGGGCTATTTAAATAAACATTGATTGATTGAATGATTGATTCAATTCAGGTTAACTATGACCAAAAATGTGATTAATCGCAATTCAATTCAGGTTAACTATGACCAAACATGTGATTAATCGTGATTCAATTCAGGTTAACTATGACCAAAAATGTCATTAATCGCGATTTAAATTAGGTTAACTATGACCAAAAATGTCATTAATCACAATTCAATTCAGGTTAACTATGACCAAAAATGTGATAAATCATGATTCAAATTAGTTTAACTATGACCAAAAATGTCATTAATCACAATTCAATTCAGGTTAACTATGACCAATAATGTAATTAATCGCGATTTAATTTAGGTTAACTTTGACCAAAAATTTGATTAATCATGATTAAATGCAGGTTAACTGTGACCAAAATTGTGATTAATCACGATTCAAATTAGGTTAACTATGAACAAAAATGTGATTAATCACAATTAAATCTTTTAATGGTTGGACAGCACTAATGAAAACAGGTGCAAATGTTGTTTATATTTAATGTTTATATTCAATGTTGTTTATATTTAAGGTTGTTTATATTTAATGTTTACATTCATTGTTGTTTATATTTAATGTTTATATTCAATGTTGTTTATATTTAAGGTTGTTTATATTTAATGTTTACATTCATTGTTGTTTATATTTAATGTTTATATTCAATGTTCATATTTAATGTTGTTTGTATTCAATGTTGTTTATATTTAATGTTTATATTTAATGTTTCATTCAATGTTGTTTATATTTAAGGTTGTTTATATTTAATGTTTACATTCATTGTTGTTTATATTTAATGTTTATATTCAATGTTCATATTTGATGTTGTTTATATTCAATATACATATTTAATTTTGTTTATATTCAATGTTCATATTTAATGTTGTTTATATTCAATGTTGTTTATATTTAATGTTTATAGTCAATGTTTATATTTAACGTTGTTTATATTTAATGTTTACATTCATTGTTTATATTTAATGTTTATATTCAATGTTGTTTATATTTAATGTTTGTATTCAATGTTGTTTATATTTAATGTTGTTTATATTTAATGTTGTTTATATTCAATGTTCATATTTAATGTTTTTTATATTGAATGTTGTTTATATTTAATGTCTATATTCAGTGTTTATATTTAAAAGTGTTCCCTCCTTGCTGCCTTGGCCTCCTTTCCTCTTCCTTGACTTGCCTCCTCTCCACTTGACCTATTTCCTCCCCGTCTTTGCTCCCTTCAGCCGCGCCCTGAGGATGCTGACGTACTTTCCCTCCGTCTCGACTCGACTGATACGGTCCAAGTCCGACCACCTGGAGTCCATACTCTACACTACCAATTTTACCATCAATCGGTTTTGCTGTTTAGTCTCTTGTTGCGCCCTAAAAAGTGTTAATACTGCACTAGGGTTGTGCGGCATACCGATACTGGTACAACATCCTGGTAATAATGAATGAAAAACGGTACTACACCCGGTTTGAAAAGAACCGCCATATTTTTTGTTTTGTTTACATGGTGACATTGCTGGTTTTACGAACAGAGGAGCATGTTCAGCAGCGCACACACACAGAGTATTTACAAGCAGACAGAAAAGGGAGAACGGACGCATTTTGTGCGTAAAAAGTAGAGATTAAGGTGAAATTATAAGACTGAAACCCTCAGGAAGAGGTTTAGCTAGCGGCTAACGTCCATCCGCAGTGTTTTAGCTACTTCTAAATCACTAATCCTGGTCTACACGGCGACAAATAAAGTAAGTTTCTTACACTTAGCACGACTGCTAGAGGACGAGGAATAGCTAAACATGCTTCACTACACAATGTAAACAAACGCCATGGGTGGATCTACACCCAACATCCACTGTAATGATACCAAGTACAATAGCGTATCTCGTCGATACTACTATGATTACATCAATATAAAGTCAGTTAATACGTCCCTGGACACATGAGGACTTTGAATATGACAAAAGCATGATCCTGTAACTACTTGGTATCGGATTGATAACTAAATGTGTGGTATCATCCAAAAGTAATGTCAAGTATCAAAGAAGAGAAGAATAAGTGATTATTACATTTTTAACAGAAGTGTAGATAGAACATGTTGAAACCGAAAATAGCGAGACACCTACCCTTTACATCAGTATTTCTTCATCAGTATTGGTTTATTAGGTAGTATTTTGTCCGATCCTGTAACTACTTGATATCAGATTGATGCCTAATTGTGTGGTATCGTCCAAAACTAATGTAAAAGTATCAAAGAAGAGAAGAAAAAGTGATTACTACATTTTGACAGAAGTGTAGATAGAACATGTTCAAACAGAAAACAGTGTGACACCTACCCTCTACATCAGTATTTCTTCACCATATTATTATTGGTTTATTAGGTATTATATTTTATTGTATGATCCTGTAACTACTTGGTATCGGATCGATACCTAAATATGTGGTATCGTCCAAAACTAATGTAAAAGTATCAAAGAAGAGAAGAAAAAGTGATTACTACATTTTGACAGAAGTGTAGATAGAACATGTTCAAACAGAAAACAGTGTGACACCTACCCTCTACATCAGTATTTCTTCACTATATTATTATTGGTTTATTAGGTATTATATTTTATTGTATGATCCTGTAACTACTTGGTATCGGATCGATACCTAAATATGTGGTATTGTCCAAAACTAATGTCAATTATCAAAGAAGAGAAGAATAAGTGATTATTACATTTGAACAGAAGTGTAGATAGAACATGTTAAAACAGAAAACAGGGTGACACCTACCCTTTACATCAGAATTTCTTAACCACATTACTATTGGTTTATTAAGTATTATATTTTGTTGTATAATCCTGTGACTACTTGGTATCGGATCGATACCTAAATGTGTGGTATCATCCAAAACTATGTCAAGTATCAAAAAATTGCAGAATAAGTGATTATTACATTTGAACAGAAGTGTAGATAGAAAATTTGAAAACAGAAAACAGGGCGACACTTACCCTTTACATCAGAATTTCTTCACCATATTACTATTGGTTTATTAAGTGTTATATTTTGTTGTATAATCCTGTGACTACTTGGTATCGGATCCATACCTAAATGTGTGGTATCATCCAAAACTATGTCAAGTATCAAAAAATTGCAGAATAAGTGATTATTACATTTGAACAGAAGTGTAGATAGAACATGTTGAAACAGAAAATAAGCAGATATTAACAGTAAATGAACAAGTGGATTAATAATGCGTTTTTTACAGTTTGTCCCTCATCATGTAGACAAAATGGTAAATGACAATATGTCGGCAGGTTCATTAATAATCGATTTTTGATTGTTTTGAATCGAATAAGAATCGATATCTTAGTTGGAGGTGTTGAAATCGCCATAGAAAATCGCTAATGCTAATCAGAAGCATGTCAATGGCAAAGCCAATGCATATTAGCATCGAGCTAGGGCGTAGTGGACATTTGATATTTATGTTTGTTAGCCATTCCGTGGATGTAGAGAGGGGCAAACACCCGAAGGAACGAGGTTCAGTATTCAACCCACGACTCCTACGAAACCCAAATCCCGATTCTTTGCCGTAATTTGAGATTTGCGAAGAGAAACATGCGAGCGGGGAAGGCAGCCAGATGTAGGTCAAGCCAGCCGAGCGGACGGGGAAGCCTGGACTCAAACCAGCGCCACAAAGCGGCTTTCCCAGTAACAGGCGTCACAAGTAGGTTACAGAGGCCAAGGTCCCGCCAGACACAAGACTTTGAATGAGGGATTAAAGACCCCGGGGCTTTATTCTGCGGAGGTATAAGCCCGGATTTTCATTATTTGCTTTTATTTCAGCAGGGAGTGTTTAGAAATGCAATTCAGAAGGCGAGATGTCCCACACTGTTGTGGTACTGTGAAAGCACCACGGGAGGAATCCCGTCTTTTGACCCTTGGAGCTCAGCGGTGTGACCCCAATGATCAACCAACCCAATTACTCACTGATCAGCAGCCATATATTCTACCCAAATAGTCACAAACATACATATATACATACATGCAGATATTCTTTCATACATATATACACACGTGTTTATTCTTTCATACATATATACATACGTACACTCGCACATACATACACAAATACAGTACATACGTACATATATACATACATGTACATTTACATACTGTACAAACACATACATTCACTGTACAAATATATATATATATATATATATATATATATGATATATATATATATATGATATATATATATACATATACATATACATACACATATACATACACACACATACATTCAGATACATATACATACAGATACAAAAATACAGTACATAGACACTGTACAAACCTACATACTGTAAATATACAAAGATTTACATACACATACTTTACAAACATACATATATACATACATGTACAAATACATTCACGGTACAAACGTACATATACGCATACATGTACATTGTATTTGTTTACATTGATTTTTTTTTTTTTACACTGAATTTTTTAAAGTAAAATTTTTTAAAAGTGAATTTTTTATACTTTTAATTCTATTTACAATAAATTTTTAATAAGCGGAATTTTTTTTACACTGAACTTTTATACCCTGATTTTCTTTACACTGAATTTTTCAACTGACTTTTTTACACAAAATTTTTGTATGCTATTTTTTTTTACACTGAATATTTAACGTAAAAAATTTTAAAAGTGAATTTTTTTACACTGAATTTTCATACACTAAATTTATTTCCATTAATTTTTTTTAACACAGCTTTTAAAAAAAAAAACAATTATCTGATTTTTTTACACTGAATTTTCTAAAATAATTTTTTTTTGCAGTGATTTTTTTTACACTCAATTTTTTTAAACACTGAATTTATTTACATTAAATGTTTTAAACTAAATTGTTTTTTTCACACTAAATTTTCATACGCTGATTTTTTTTTTATACTGAATTTTTTTAACCGATTATTTTTACGCTGAATTTTTTTATGCTGATTTTTTTTGACGGATTTTTTTTACACTCACTTGTTTAACACTGAATATTTTTGCACTGAATTTTTATATTCAGATATTTTCTAACATAATTTTTTTACAACTAATTTTTATGAACTCATTTTTTTAACACTGATTTGTTTCACACCCAATTTTTATACCCTGAATTTTAAGTGCTTTTTTTTAATTGCATGATTTAATGTAAAAAATAATTCAGTTCACAAAATTCAGTGACAAATTCAGCGTCAAAAACAAGCTTTTGTAAAAAAAGACACAAACTAACCTCCTATATCATAAACGTGTCTCATTTAATGAATAATCTCGCACGCAAATAATGACAACCGCCACCTTTCACTGCAGAAATAATCAAATGACGGAAAAAAACATCAGGCCAAGACAGCACCGTGATGTGCAAAATGGTTGAGTCCTACCTGTTGCCATAGCAACCATGGCTCTAAGTTCATTCATAACCAAAGGCTATGCAAATACTCTGGAAGACACACAACCTTTCTGTTGGTTTCCACTTGTTCTACATGCAACACAAATAAATACACAATTTCATTTCCTCTCTTCTGCTACCTCCGTATTTCCCTTAATCCCCTTCACTAAACACACACACACACACACACACACACACACACACACACACACGAACATGTAGTTCGTACCTTCTGGGGACCTGAGAAAAATGCCTACCTCTTTAGGACCAGCCTTTCTAGATATATAAAGAAGTGTATTTACAACATGAATAATATATACATACTATACACACACACACACACACACACACACACACACACGTATACTTCGTACCTTCTGGGGACCTGAGAAAAATGCCTCCCTCTTTAGGACCAGCCTTTCTAGATATATAAAGAAGTGTATTTACAACATGAATAATATATACATACTATACACACACACACACACACACACACACACACACACACACACACACACACACACACACACACACACACACACACACACACACGTATACTTCGTACCTTCTGGGGACCTGAGAAAAATGCCTCCCTCTTTAGGACCAGCCTTTCCAGATATATAAAGAAGTGTATTTACAACATTAATAATATATACATACTATGTAAATATTAAAAAAGCTTGTTGTGAAAAATGAGTTGGAATTTTACAGGAAAAATGTCATAATTGCTCAAGAAAAACTTACAATTTTGGCAGTATTACAAAAGTCGTCATTTTACTCAACGCAAGTCAAAATTTGACAAGAAAAACCGAACATGTGTGCAATATTATGAAAAAAGTTGGAATTTTACTCAACAGTCATAATTTTACAAGAAAATCTTAAAAATGTTGGCAGTTGCATGAAAAGAGTCGCAATTTTACTCGACAAAAGTCACAATTTTAGAAGAAAACTTCAAAATGTTGGCAATTTTATAATAATAATCGGAATGTTACTCGGCAAATTGATGAAAAAAGTCATTTTACTCAAAAAATTTCACTATTTTACAAGAACAACAGAATTGGCAATATTGTAATAAAAGTCGGAATTTTATGACCAATGTCACCATTTTGCATTAAAAAGTAATAATTTTACAGAAAAATATTGCGATATTACAGAAACAGAAAGAATTTGAGAAATTGTTCCAGATTTTATGAGAAAAAAGTTGACACATTTTGAGAAAAAGACTGCTTTTAGTAAAAAAAATATATTTTTTTGTTGGTAATTGGTTTTTAATCTTCATTATTTACTTTGAGTTATTAGAGTATGTCTCAATATAAATATTTTTATTTTCTTATTTTTAAATAATTTTGGCCAAAGGGGGCACATTTAAATTTGCTCATGCACACTTGTTATTTCATATGTTGACCATAGGGGGAGCACTTCACGCTTTTACACACACTTATTTCATATGTTGACCAGAGGGGAAGCACTTGAAATTTTTACACACACTTGTTATTTCATATGTTGACCAGTGGTGGAGCACTTCAAATTTCTTACAAACACTTGTTATTTCATATGTTGACCTTAAGGGGGAGCACTTCAAAGTTTTACACACACTTGTTTTTTCATATGTTGACCAGAGGGGGAGCACTTCAAAGTTTTACACACAGTTTCCTCATGAAGGGGAGTGCCACTACCCTGACTAGACCACGGACTAGACCACGGACTAGACCACGTCAGGCCAGGGATATTGTCTTGTGGGTAGGGATGGGTACTGAATCCCATACTTTTTTGGGGGTGGGGGGGGTGGTACCGACCGAATCCCTTCAGGTCCTAACAAATACCGATTCACCAAAAATTCCAACTGGGCCGGTCTTGGCGATCACTCCAGCAGCACTGAGAGCGGTCACAGCCAAACTTCATGTTGCAATATCCGATGCCAACAAAGGAATTGACTCAAACAAAAACAAAA
>NC_084638.1:7268360-7333360 GCF_033978795.1 Nerophis ophidion
AGGACTCTGTGCAGGCCAGTCAATCAATCAATGTTTTTTTATATAGCACTAAATCACCAGTGTCTCAAAGGGCTGCACAAACCACAACGGCCCACATAAGGGCAAGGAAAACTCACCCCAGTGGGACGTCGGTGACAGTGACAATGATTATGAGAAACCTTGGAGAGGACTACATATGAGGGCAACCCCCCCAGGGGACCGAAAGCAATGGATGTCAAGTTCCAAGGTTGCCGAGTGTCTTTATAGCAATTTTACACCATTCTTCAAGAAGGCCTGGCTCTCAGTCTCCGTTCTAATTCATCCCCAAATGTGTTCTATCAGATCCATGTCAGGACTCTGTGCAGGCCAGTCAATCCATCAATGTTTATTTATATAGCCCTAAATTACCAGTGTCTCAAAGGGCTGCACAGGCCACAACGGCCCACATAAGGGCAAGGAAAACTCACCCCAGTGGGACTTCGGTGACAGTGAAAATGATTATGAGAAACCTTAGAGAGGACTACATATGAGGGCAACCACCCCAGGGGACCGAAAGCAATGGATGTCAAGTTCCTCCACACCCAGACTTTGTCATCCGTGTCTTTATGGGCATTGCTTTGTGGACATTGGTGGCGGCATAGCTCGGGTGGTAGAGCGGCCGTGCCAGCAACTAGAGGGTTGCAGGTTCGATTCCCGCTTCCGCCATCCTAGTCACTGCCGTTGTGTCCTTGGGCAAGACACTTTACCCACCTGCTCCCAGTGCCACCCGCACTGGTTTAAATGTAACGTAGATATTGGGTTTCACTATGTAAAAGTGCTTTGAGTCACTAGAGAAAAGCGCTATATAAATATAATTCACTTCACTTATCCTGAGCTCCACCAATGACTGAATGAAAACATCCATCCATCCATTTTTTACCGCTTATTCCCTTTCGGGGGCGCAGGCGCCTATCTCAGCTACAATCGGGCGGAAGGCGGGGTACACCCTGGACAAGTCGCCACCTCATTGCAGGGCCAACACAGATAGACAGACAACATTCACACTCACTAGGGCCCATTTAGTGTTGCCAATCAACCTATCCCCAGGTGCATGTCTTTGGAGGTGGGAGGAAGCCGGAGTACCCGGAGGGGAACCCACGCATTCACGGGGAGAACATGCAAACTCCACACAGAAAAGATCCCGAGCCTGGATTTGAACCCAGGACTGCAGGGAACTTCGTATTGTGAGGCAGACGCACTAATAAATAATATCCGCCGCCCCCCAGCCTGTGGAACGCTCTCCCTGACCACATGAGGGCACCACAGACTGTGAATGCTTTTTTTTTTTTTTAAAGGCTTAAAAATGCTTTTTAAAATACATCCTTTTTAGATATATGCGTGCTAGTTCTACTTTTTAATTTCATTTATTTTTCTTATCTTTTTTTTTAATACACTATTGCACTTTGAGGTTGTTTTCTCAATGTAAAGTGCTTTTTTTAAACAAATAAAATCTATTAAACTTAGACAGGGGAAGGGGTCTTAAATGACCATTTTGTGTGTGTGTGTGTGTGTGTGTGTGTGTGTGTGTGTGTGTGTGTGGACAAGTATAAGGTTAGGCGGGGTTTACCCAGGATAACCTTACTTAAGTCAACTTACTTTGGTTAATCAATGAACTATGTGAACTAATGCATTTTTGTTCCATGTAAAGTGCTTTTTTTTAACAAATAAAATCTATTAAACTTAGACAGGGGAAGGGTGTCTTAAACGACCATTTTGTGTGTGTGTGTGTGTGTGTGTACAAGTATAAGGTTAGGTGGGGTTTACCCTGGAAAAACTTACTTAAGTCAACTTACTTTGGTTCATCAATGAACTATGTGAACTAATGCATTTTTGTTCCAAATAGCTTAAAAAAAAAGTAATCAAACAAGCACACCTTTTTTTTTATCCACCACAAAGCCGTCAACAAAATGCGACCTTTTGACCTCTCAACAGCCTCCAATCGCATCCAAACAGTTTGTAAACAAAAACGTGAGCTTACCGGTAGCCTCTTTGATCTTTTCCTTATTTCCCCGATGCCTTTTAGTCCCATGACTTTAGTCCTGCTGCTCTGCAAGACCACCGGACACAGTTGTGAGCTGCCAATTAGGGTTGATTGTGCTCACCTGTGTGCTCACCTGTGGCGTGATGTCACCTGCACGCACTCACAGACCATACAACTTTCCTCCAGGAGGTCTTATCTTTGTCCGTTTGATGTCAGATGAAACAAAAATGGAGCTGTTTGGCCACAATACCCAGCAATATGTTTGAAAAAGTGAGGCCTTTACTCCCAGGAACACAATTCCTACCGTCAAGCATGGTGGTGGTAGTATTATGCTCTGGGCCTGTTTTGCTGCCAATGGAGAGTAAATGGGTCAATAAAAAAAGCTCCAAATTGTTCAGGACAAGCTAAAGGAGGTTGGGTCTTGGGCGCAACAGGACAATGACCCCCAAACACACCTCAAAAGTGGTAAAGGAATGGCTAGAATGAAGGTTTTAGAAAAAAGTCCTGACTAAAAGGTGTGGACAATGTTGAAGAAACAAGTCCATGTCAGGAAAAGCAACACCTTTAGCTGAACGGCAGCAATTTCGTGGTGAAAAATGTAAGCAGAAGCTTGTTGCAGTGAAACTTGCCATCTGTTAGGAACCAGGCGGACTGGATGACTTTTCTATCAACCTGGTCTCTCCAGACCGTCCATTGTGATCGGTTTGTCTCGCCTGAGATGTTCAGGACTATGGTCTCGCCCCTGCTGCTGCGGAGCAAGGGCAACCCCTCCGACCACTCGGGTGAAGGACGCCAGGACAAAATGTTGACATCTTTGTTGCCATGGCCACGATGGATTTGTGCGATTGAGTCAACCTCGCCCTGAAGGTGTGTGTGTGTGTGTGTGTTGTGTTGTCGCCCTTCTTGAGATGTGAAGAAGGAAAAGTATCTTCCATATGAGGAGGTGTGAAGAAGTGAGGACATAAATCATGGTCCCAATAACATTGCATCTAATAGACAATGTCTCATTTGCACCCCAAAAGGAGGGTGGTCAACATATGAAATAACAAGTGTGTGTCAAAATGTGAAGTGCGCCCCCGCTGGACAACATATGAAATAACTAGTGTTTGTAAGAAATTTAAATTTCGCCCCCTTAGGGATAAAATTAATTTGAAATGAATAAATATGTAGTATATAGAGACATACTGTAATAACTTGAAGTAAATAATGAAGATTAAAAACCAAATACACACAAAAAAATGAACTAAAAGCAGTCTTTTTCTCACAATGTGTCGATTTTTTTGTTATAAAATCTGGACCAATTTGTCATATTCTTTCGGTTTCTGTATTATTGCAGTTTTCTTGGAAAATTTTTGCCTTTTAGTGTAAAATGATTACTTTTTCATGCAAAATGGCGGCATTTGTCCTGTAAAATTTTGACTTTTATCACAATATTGACAATTTTTTTGTCGTTTTTGTAAAACAGTGAAATTTTTGGAGTGAAATTATGACTTTTGTCATCATTTTGCCGAGTAAAATTCCGATTATTATTATAATATGGCCAACATTTTAGAGTTTTCTTAGAAAATTGTGACTTTTGTTGAGAAAATTACGACTTTTTTCATAAAATTGCTAAAAATTTAAGCTTTTCTTGTAAATGCTTCCCCTCTGGTCAACATATGAAATAACAAGTGTGTGTTGAAATGCGCCCCCTTTGGCCACAATTTAATTTCAAATAAATGAATAAATATGTAGTATATAGAGACATACTGTAATAACTTGAAGTAAATAATGAAGATTAAAAACCAAATACACACAAAAAATGAACTAAAAGCAGCCTTTTTCTCACAATGTGTCGATTTTTTTGTTATAAAATCTGGACCAATTTGTCATATTCTTTCGGTTTCTGTAATATTGCAGTTTTCTTGGAAAATTTTTGCCTTTTAATGTAAAATGATTACTTTTTCATGCAAAATGGCGGCATTTGTCCTGTAAAATTTTGACTTTTATCACAATATTGCCAATTTTTTGTCGTTCTTGTAAAATAGTGTAATTTTTGGAGTAACATTATGACTTTTGTCATCATTCTGCCGGGTAAAATTCCGATTATTATTATAATATTACCAACATTTTAAAGTTTTTTGAGAAAATTGTGACTTTTGTCGAGTAAAATGACGACTCTTTTCATAAATTGCTAAAATTTAAGCTTTTCTTGTAAATGCTTCCCCTCTGGTCAACATATGAAATAACAAGTGTGTGTTGAAATGTGCCCCCTTTGGCCACAATTTAATTTCAAATAAATGAATAAATATGTAGTATATAGAGATATACTGTAATAAATTGAAGTAAATAATGAAGATTAAAAACCAAATACACACAAAAAATGAACTAAAAGCAGCCTTTTCTCACAATGTGTCGATTTTTTTCTAATAAAATGTTTTAACAATTTCTCATATTCTTTCGGTTTCCTTAATATTGCAAAGTTTTCTCGGGAAATTATTACGTTTGAATGTAAAATTATAACTTTTTCATGCAAAATGGCGACATTTGTATTGTAAAATTCTGACTTTTATCACAATATTGCCAATTTTTTTGTCGTCCTTGTAAAACAGGGAAATTTTTGGAGTAAAATTATGACTTTTGTCATCATTCTGCCGGGTAAAATTCCGATTATTATTATAATATGGCCAAAATTTTTGAGTTTTCCTAGAAAATTGTGACTTTTGTTGAGAAAATTACGACTTTTTTTCATAAAATTGCTAAAATTTTAAGCTTTTCCTGTAAAATTGCGACTGTTATTGAGTAAAATTCCAACTTTTATCATAATGTTGCACACATTTTTAGTTTTTCTTGTCAAATTTTCACTTGCGTTGAGTAAAATGACACATTTTATTATAACACTGCCAAAATTTCTTGCGAAATTGTTACTTTTTTCTTTATGAAATTCTAACTCATTTTTCACAACAAGCTTTTTTTATATTTGCATGGTATGTATATATTATTAATGTTGTAAATACACTTCTTTATATATCTAGAAAGGCTGGTGCTAAAGAGTGAGGCATTTTTCTCAGGTCCCCAGAAGGTACGAAGTATACGTGTGTGTGTGTGTGTGTGTGTGTGTGTGTGTGTGTGTGTGTGTGTGTGTGTGTGTGTGTGTGTGTGTGTGAAGTTGGAGATGGAGACAGAGTCCTCACAAGTGTTGATATTGTGGACGCTGACAAATGGTTTGATTTGAAAAATAAAAGATGTAATTTGCAGATTGCAGTAGTGTGTAGTTTAAGGAGTGTTTTTGTTGCTCCCTACAAAGTGTAAATACTGTAAGTAGTGTACTTATTACACAACAGCGGTTTGATTGAAACGTGCATCTTGGTTGTAGTCCCCATGAACAAATTTGGAAGTGTCGACATCGCCATGTAAAATGGCTAATGCTAATCAGTAGCAATCACTAGCGCATTTTTGAAAAAGTGCAGCCTTACTCGGGAACGTTTTTTTGGGCGTCAATTCCTTTGCTGGCATTGAAAACTGCAACATTCCCCACTAAATCCGCTCTCGGTGCTGCTGGAGTGATCGCCAAGTGAGCAAACAGGTGCGAGGTCACACGCAACCCAGCTTAATTCATTTTTCTTTAACAATTTCTCATATTCTTTCGGTTTCCTTAATATAAAATTATGACTTTTGTCATCATTCTGCCGGGTAAAATTCCGATTATTATTATAATATGGGCCAAATTTTTGAGTTTTCTTAGAAAATTGTGACTTTTGTTTTGAAAATTACGACTTTTTTCATAAAATTGTTAAAATTTTAAGCTTTTCTTGCAAAATTGCGACTGTTATTGAGTAAAATTCCAACTTTTATCATAATGTTGCGCAAATGTTCAGTTTTTGTGGTCAAATTTTGACTTGCACTGAGTAAAATGACACATTTTATTATAACACTGCCAAAATTCTAAGTTTTTCTTGCGAAATTGTTACCTTTTTCTTTATGAAATTCAAACTCATTTTTCACAACAAGCTTTTTTTTATATTTGCATAGTATGTATATATTATTAATGTTGTAAATACACTTCTTTATATTTCTAGAAAGGCTAGTCCTAAAGAGGGAGGCATTTTTCTCAGGTCCCTAGAAGGTACGAACTACACGTGTGTGTGTGTGTGTGTGTGTGTGTGTGTGTGTGTGTGTGTGTGTGTGTGTGTGTGTGTGTGTGTGTGAAGTTGGAGATGGAGACAGAGTCCTCACAACAAGTGTTGATATTGTGGACGCTGACAAATGGTTTGATTTGAAAAATAAAAGATGTCATTTGCAGATTGCAGTAGTGTGTAGATTATGTTGTGTTTTTTGTCACTGCCTACAAAGTGTTAATACTGTAAGTAGTGTACTTATTACACAACAGCGGTTTGATTGAAACGTGCATCTTGGTTGTAGTCCCCATGAACAAATTTGGAGGTGTCGACATCGCCATGTAAAATGGCTAATGCTAATCAGTAGCAATCACTAGCACATTTTTGAAAAAGTGCAGCCTTACTCGGGAACGTTTTTTTGGGCCTCAATTCCTTTGCTGGCATTGAAAATTGCAACATTCCCCACTAAATCCGCTCTCAGTGCTGCTGGAGTGATCGCCAAGTGAGCAAACAGGTGCGAGGTCACACGCAACCCGGCTTAATTAATTTTTCTTTAACAATTTCTCATATTCTTTCGGTTTCCTTAATATAAAATTATGACTTTTGTCGTCATTTTGCCGGGTAAAATTACGATTATTATTATAATATGGGCAAAATTTTAGAGTTTTCTTAGAAAATTGTGACTTTTGTTTTGAAAATTACGACTTTTTTCATAAATTGTTAAAATTTTAAGCTTTTCTTGTAAAATTGCGACTGTTATTGAGTAAAATTCCGACTTTTATCATAATGTTGCGCAAATGTTCAGTTTTTGTGGTCAAATTTTGACTTGCACTGAGTAAAATGACACATTTTATTATAACACTGCCAAAATTCTAAGTTTTTCTTGCGAAATTGTTCCTTTTTTCTTTATGAAATTCAAACTCATTTTTAACAACAAGCTTTTTTTATATTTGCATAGTATGTATATATTATTAATGTTGTAAATACACTTCTTTATATATCTAGAAAGGCTGGTCCTAAAGAGGGAGGCATTTTTTTCAGGTCCCCAGAAGGTACGAACTACACAAATGTGTGTGTGTGTGTGTGTGTATATATATATATATATGCTAATCAGTAGCAATGTAAGTAGCAAAGCCAATCACACTAGCGCATTTTTGAAAAAGTGCAGCCTTACTCAGGATCGTTTTGTGGGCGTAAATTCCTTTGTTGGGATGGAAAACTGCAACAATCCCCACTGAGGTCGCTCTTGGTGCTGCTGAGTGATCGCCAAGTGAGCAAACAGGTGTGAGGTCACACGCAACCCAGCTTAATTCATTTTTCTTTTCAAGCACCAATTAAATCGATTTCAAGCAATTTCAAATGCCGACATTGAGTTGCGAGATGAGTATTTTGGGTTACGAGCTCCGTTACAGAACTGTTGGTTTGGTTCAAATAAACGGTGTCAAATCACCAAGTTCCTGGGGACAAAGTTTGTCCTACACTAAAAGCAGTGCTTTTTTCGGCGATAAAATGTCTCCATTAAGCACTTCAAACAGGATCCAAAGTTATCTAGGCCCCTATATGCAAGGTTATCCAGGGTAAATCCCACCTAACCTTATCCTTGTCCACACACACACAATGGTCACTCCTCACTCTTTTGCCTTCACCTTCATCTTCCATTCCTTTTCGATGACTTTATACATTCTGGACCTAGAAGTTGAGTCGGCGACATACATGGTCTGAATTGCCAGTCCAAAAGCATTCGCCGTTTTCCGTAGTCTTCCCTCGACGGCCAGGTAATACAAGGCACAGGCTAACTTTTTTAAATCACATCCACAAGAGCCTGCATTCTCGTTGTCTCTCCTTCGAGAAATGGACAAAGTTGTTTGCGGTACGTAGAATCCCAGCTGACCCAGACATTGGAAAGTTCTCTTTCCGTCTGAAAAGTGTTGTATCCCAGATAGCTGCAATGGCTTTCTTTTAAGGTATTCATGTGGGATCTTCACAAGAAAAAGTAGAAGAAGGACAAACACGGCCATGTCTGGAGGACTCGCCTCCATCTTTCCAGTGGTTAACTGCGAGTTACGAAACCGTTGTATTTTGAAGCTGGCTGTGGCGCGTTCAATGCCGGCCAAGGTTGATTAATGCCGCTTAAAACTGGCGTTCGTTGCCATGTGGCAATGTTCTGGCATCTCAAAAGATTTGAACGAAACAAACAAAAATGCCTTGATGAAGTCGTTTTTTTTCTTTATATGATGTCATGTGTCACGCGGTGGCCGGATAGTGATGCGAGTTTTGTCACCCCAAGATGAAAATGGACCAGAAGGACAGGAATAGCAGGTAAGAGCTTGGTTTAATGTACAAAAATAAAATAACACTGGAACGAAACGGCAAAAGAAAGTGCATGCCTACGCACGGGAAGCTAACGCTAAACTAGCACTGAGAATATAGTCCAAAAGTAGCGTGCCGAGCGCACGGGAGGCTAAGATAAAACATAGCATGGAACAAGACACAGAATGTTACCACGTGAAAGTTGCGTACAGCCAACAAAAGAGCCACACAGTACACAGGGAGAAGGCAGGCTTAAATAAGGGCAGTAATCGAAAACACAGGTGCGCGTCAACCGAAAGTAGCAGGTGGAACAAATACGAAAACCATGGTAACAAGGTAAATAAGGAAGTGCACAAACAAACTCAAAAATCCCCAAAAATCTATGATCTGGGTAGCGGATCATGACATCATGAGTGTGGAGAGAAATTAGTAGAAATTATTGTAGTACATCTAATCTCATGTACCCGAACCTTGTTTAAATAAGGCGGGCATTGAGTCCATCAGACTGATAAAACTGCTAATCAATAGTCAAAGTACCATTGTTCAGCTCTAGTAGATCCTAACTTCTGATATAAGAAAACATCTCCGTTATCTAAGAGATCTGTTTGGATTCAAAACAAACCGCGCGGGTCCAAGTGCCAAACGCTGGTAGTAAAGCACCTACCCTGCCAAGAGTGGTGTGTTGCACGCCTGAATGTGACGACAAAGTGCTGAACACACCTTTCACACAACGAAGGATTAGTGGCAGGCAGAGTGAATGAAGAGGCTTTAAAGGCAGACTAAATAAGGCTACACTGGCCTAAAGACACTTCCTGCTTCGCGCGCACACACACACACACACACACACACACACACACACACACACACACACACACACACACACACACACACACGCACACACACATGTATTTCTCACCTTCTTGAGACCTGAGAAAAATGCTTCCCTCTTCAAGACACACACCTTAGTGTACTTCGTACCTTCTGGGGACTTGAGAAAAATGCCTCCCTCTTCGGACACACACATTAAGGTACTTCATACCTTCTGAGACCTGAGAAAAATGCCTCCCTCTTTGGGACACACACATTTGTGTACTTCGTACCTACTGGGGACCTGAGAAAAATGCCTCCCTCTTTGGGACACACACGTTTAGTGTACTT
Source organism: Nerophis ophidion (assembly GCF_033978795.1). NCBI lineage: Eukaryota > Metazoa > Chordata > Actinopteri > Syngnathiformes > Syngnathidae > Nerophis > Nerophis ophidion. The sequence goes on from NC_084638.1 coordinate 7,277,925, forward strand.
CGTACCTTCTGGGGATCTGAGAAAAATGCCTCCGTCTTCAGGACACACACCTTAGTATACTTCGTACCTTCTGGGGACCTGAGAAAAATGCCTCCCTCTTTAGGATACACACATTTGTGTACTTCGTACCTTCTGGGGACCTGAGAAAAATGCCTTCCTCTTTAGGATACACACATTTGTGTACTTCGTACCTTCTGGGGACCTGAGTAAAATGCCTTCCTCTTTAGGACCACCTTTTCCAGATATATATAGAAGTGTATTTACAGCATTAATAACATATATTACAAATATTTAAAAAGAAGCTTGTGGTGAAAAATGAGTTGGAATTTCATAAGAAAAAGGTCACAATTTCACAATAAAAACTTGGCATTTTAGCAGTCATCATTTTACTCGACACAAGTCAACATTTTACAGGAAAAACTGAACATTTGTGCAATATTATGATAAAAGTTGGAATTTTACTCACAGTTTTATAAGAAAAGCTTAACATTTTGCAATTTTAGAAAAAGAGTCGCAATTTTACGCGACAAAAGTCACAATTGTATGAAAAAACTTAAAAAGGTTGGCAATATTGTAATAATAATCGGAATTTTACTTGACAAAAGTCATAATTCTACTCAAAACATGTCACTATTTCACAAGAACAACAACAAAATGGGCAATATTGTGATAAACGTCAGAATTCGATATGACAAATGTCACCATTTTGCATTAAAAAGTAATAATTTGCCATAAAAAAGTCATGATTTTACAAGAATATGCAAAATTACAAAATCGAAAGAGAGATTTTTCCCAATTTTATGAGCAATAAGTCGACACATTGTGAAAAAAAGACTGCTTTTTGTTATTTATTTTTGTTTGTAATTGTTTTTTCATTATTTATTTTAAGTTATTACAGTATGTCTCTATTTACATATTTTTAATTATTATTATTAAATTCGGTTAAAGGGAGCGCATTTCAATTTCTTACACACACTTGTTATTTCATATGTTGACCAGAGGGGGAGCACTTCAAATTTTTCCGCACACTTGTGATTTCATATGCTGACCAGAGGGGGAGCACTTTAAATTTGGACACACACTCGTTATTTCATATGTTGACCAGAGGGGGAGAACTTCAACTTTTTTTACACACACTTGTTATTTCATATGTTGACAGTCAATTTTTGGGGGGGGACCGCCCTCATTTTGACCAGCAGGGGTGCAAATGAGACATTGTCTATTAGATGCAATGTTATTGGGACCATGATTTATGTCTTCACTTCTTCACACCTCCTCATATGGAAGATACTTTTCCTTCTTCATGTCTCAAGAAGGGCAGAAATACAAGAACAAATACACACACACACACAAACTCACACACACACACACACACACTTGCGGGGGATTAAAAATTCATGAAGGCTGGCGGCATAAAAAATGCCCTTTTAAAGTTTAAAAATGCTTATGTGTTGAAAACTGAAAAACTTGTGTGTTTTTTTTCCGCCAGCTGCAATCATTCAACGGACTGCCTCGTTCCTTCCCTCTCATCAACAGTCATCAGTTCGGTGCCCCCTTAAGGTCTGACAAGGTCTGGGACATAATCCTTCCATCCATTCATCTTCAACCACTTATCCGGAATGGGGTCTTGGGGACAACATCTCCGGCAGACTTCCCTCTCCAGAGCAACGTTAGCAACTTCTTCCTGGGGGATCCCAAAGGGTTCCCAAGCCAGAGAGGAGATGTAATCCCCCCCATCTGGTCCTTGGCCTGCACCCGGGGTCTCCTCCCAGTGGGACATCCAACGAGGACCTCCCTAGGGAGATGCCGGTGAGGCATCCGCACGAGATGCCCGAACCACCTAAGCTGGCTCCTTTCCAGGCGAAGGAGCAGCGGCTCTACTCCGAGTCTCTCTCGGGTGACTGAACTTCTCACCCCATCTCTCCGGGAGATGCCAGCCACCCTTCTTTGGGCCATTACCCACACTTCATGACCATAAGTGAGAATGGGAACGTAGATCGACCGGTAAATTGAGAGTTTTGCCTTCCGGCTCAGCTTCTTCTTCACCGCACCGATCCGCCTGTCGTTCTCACCATCCACACTCCTGAACAAGACTCAGAGGAACTACTTGAATTCCTCCACTTGGGGCAAGATCTCTTCCCCAAACCGAAGACGGCACTCCACCCTTTTCCGGGCGAGAACCATGGACTCGGACTCGAATGTGCGGATTCTCATCCCAGTCGGGTCACACACTGAGACCTGTGTTCTTGTCTAACATAATCACTGTGAATGATTTGCCGCATTCCAAAAAAAAAGTTCCATTCCCCCTTAAGATCGGACAAGGTCTGGGACAGAATCCGTAAATCCATCCATCTTCAACCACTTATCCGGAATGGGGTCTTGGGGACAACATCTCCATTAGACTTCCCTCTCCAGAGCAATGTTAGCAACTTCTTCCTGGGGGATCCCAAAGGGTTCCCAAGCCAGAGAGGAGTTGTAATCCCCCCCATCTCGTCCTTGGCCTGCACCCGGTGTCTCCTCCCAGTGGGACATCCAACGAGGACCTCCCTAGGGAGACGCTGGTGAGGCATCCGCACGAGATACCCGAACCACCTAAGCTGGCTCCTTTCCAGGCGAAGGAGCAGCGGCTCTCTCTCGGGTGACTGAACTTCTCACCCGATCTCTTCGGGAGATGCCTACCACCCTTCTTTGGGTCATGACCCACACTTCATGACCATGGTTTGAGAGTAGGACTGTAACTGGCTCTGTAGACCTAAAACTTTGCCTTGTGGCTCAGCTCTGGGACGGAATACAAAATGGAAAACAACCTCAATGTTTTCTGCCAAGAAAGGGAAACATTTGTACTCAACACATAAAATCAGTTTTGGATGTTTTCCAACATCATCCCCCTCTCTTAATCAAGCCCGTCGAGGCGCCCGGCCAACGGCGGAGGACCACAACACGCCTCGCAATCCCCCGAGCCGTCGTAGAATGCATCGCTTCCTCCACACCCCACCGGGGACTCGGCTGAGCCGCTCGCCGTGAATCTTCTGCAATTAGGCGGAGAAAGCCGGCGAATCTCCGACGTAACGGCGGCAATATTTGTGTCAATTAGGAGTTTAGAAGGCGGTAGAACAGCTGCTACAAAAATAATGCTCGTAACCGAGAAAAACTGAATCTCTCAGATGAGGAATTGCGGGTTCCGAGACGAGAGCAACCACAACCCCGATGGCTTATCGTCCCATTTTTTTGGTATGGCTTTTTGTGGCACGTCTAAGACTGAGTTACAGTCTGGAGAACTGGAAGAGAGAAGGTGGACTCAGACGGTGGGTCAGGGTTGGGTTCTTGGAAACCTGATGAGTGCCAAAGAGAACTGATTGATTGAGACTTGTATTAGTAGACTGCACAGTACAGTACATATTCCGTACAATTGACCACTAAATGGTAACACTCCGAGTAAGTTTTTCAACTTCTTTAAGTCGGGGTCCATCCATCCATCCATTTTCTATCCCTTGTTCCGTTCGAGGTTGCGGGGGGTGCTGGAGCCTATTTCAGCTGCATTCGGGGTACACCCTGGACAAGTCGCCACCTCATCACAGGGCCAACACAGATAGACAGACAACATTAACACCCTAGGGCCAATTTAGTGTTGCCAATCAACCTATACCCAGGTGCATGTCTTTTTGAGGTGGGAGGGGCCTATCCCCAGGTGCATGTCTTTGGATGTGGGAGGGGCCTATCCCCAGGTGCATGTCTTTGGATGTGGGAGGAGCCTATCCCCAGGTGCATGTCTTTGGAGGTGGGAGGGGCCTATCCACAGGTGCATGTCTTTGGAGGGAGATGGGAGGGGCCTATCCCCAGGTGCATGTCCTTGGAGATGGGAGGGGCCTATCCCCAGGTGCATGTCTTTGGAGATGGGAGGGGCCTATCCCCAGGTGCATGTCTTTGGAGATGGGAGGGGCCTATCCCCAGGTGCATGTCCTTGGATGTGGGAGGGGCCTATCCCCAGGTGCATGTCTTTGGATGTGGGAGGAGCCTATCCCCAGGTGCATGTCTATGGATGTGGGAGGAGCCTATCCCCAGGTGCATGTCTTTGGAGATGGAAGGAGCCTATCCCCAGGTGCATGTCTTTGGAGGTGGGAGGGGCCTATCCCCAGGTGCATGTCTTTGGGGGTGGGAGGAAGCCAGAGTAGAACCCAAGCAGTCACGGGGAGAACATCCAAACTCCACACAGAAAGATCCCGAGCCCGGGATTGAACCCAGGACTACTCAGGGCCTTCGTATTGTGAGGCAGATGCACTAACCCCTGTGCCACCGTGCCGCAGTCGGGGTCCCCGTTAATCAATTAATGGTAAAGGTAATGGGTCCGGGTAGCACGGTGGGAGAGGGGTGAGTGCGTCTGCCTCAAAATATGAAGGTCCTGAGTAGTCCTGGGTTTAATCCCGGGCTCGGGATCTTTCTGTGTGGAGTTTGCATGTTCTCCCCGTGACTGCGTGGGTTCCCTCCGGGTACTCCGGCTTCCTCCCACCTCCAAAGACATGCACCTGGGGATAGGTTGATTGGCAACACTAAATTGCCCCTAGAGTGTTAATGTTGTCCGTCTATCTGACTTGTCCAGGGTGCACACCGCCTTCCGCCCAATTTTAGCTGATATAGGCACCAGCGCCCGCCCTGACCCCAAAGAGAATAAGCGGTAGAAAGTGGATGGATGGATGGGTAATGGGTCCCGTTTTTATAGTCTTTGGTATGACTCGGCCGGGGTTTGAACTCACGACCTACCGATCTCAGGGCGGACATTCTAACCATTAGACCACTGAGTAGGTAGAAGGAGATCATACGGTATTATCTGCTCACAGATGATACCTGGTGGTTGTTGGTGTACACTGAAATAATATGTAGAGTTGCGGTCAAAAATTGACTGAAAAACGGTAATGCTTCAAAAAGCCACATCAGTGTGTAAAGGATATCACCACGCGGGCTAGGGAACACTTCAGAAAACCACCGTCAGCAACTACAGTCGGTCACTACATCTGCAACTCCAAGTTAAGACTTTACTATGCAATGCCACATTAATTTATCAACAACACCCGGAAACGCCGCCGGCTTGGCTGGGCCCCAAGCTCATCTAAGATGGACTGACGCAAAGTGGAAAAAAGTGTTCTGCGAAAATAACGCGCCAACTTTTTGAGCTGATTTTTGCTACAGTTTACCCCGCAGTCAAACTTGTTAACGTTTAGCATGCAAATGATAGCGTGCTAGCTAGCTGACTCAAACATGCAAACTTTTCCATCCACCTTCCGTCTATTTCCGAAGCCGCACACCTTATAGCCGTGTTAATTGACGCGTGAGACGTGCTAACTGTGAGAATGCCATGGTTAGCACATTTGTTCAGTGTTTGCATTTTTAATGTGCACATGCTAACGTTTTAGGCTAGCTCTGTAATTCATGGTTTATGGTTATATCAAAAAACCAAGGATTCAGTCACTAGGCACAATCTGATGGACATGGTGTCATGGCCTCTTTCATGCAAATGGTGAGTAACACGTTTACCCTCGTCCCCCCAGTGATAACGCTACTTGGACTATTTAAAAAAAAATGCAGTTTACTAGTCGCAGTGAAAGCGATTATTGTTAACCTACGGAGATGCACAATAAAAATGGACATAGTATCATGGCGTTGGTGTGTCTTTCATGCAAATGGTGTGTAACATATTTACTCTTGTCCTCCAATGATAACGATACTTGGAAAATTAAAGAAAATGCAGTTTACTCGTCGTAGTGAAAGTGATTATTGTTAACCTACGGAGATGCACAATAAAAATGGACATGGTATTGTGGCATTAGTGCCTCTTTCATGCAAATGGTGATCAACATGTTTACCCTCGTCCCCCAGTGATAACGCTACTTGGAATTTTTTTTTTAATTATTTAATCGTCCTAGTGAAAGTGGTTATTGTTGACCTACGGAGATACAAAATTAAATGGACATAGTATCATGGTGTTGGTGTGTCTTTCATGCAAATGGTGAGTAACATGTTTACCCTCGTTCCCCAGTGATAACACTACTTGGAATATTAAAGACAATGCAGTTTACTGGTCGTAGTGAAAGTGATTGTCAACCCGCGGAGATGCCCAATAAAAAATGGACATAGTATCATGGCATTTGTGCGTCTTTCATGCAGATGGCGAGTAACATATTTACCCTCGTCCCCCAGTGATAATAATACTTTGAATATTTATAAAAACACAGTTTAGTCGTTTAAGTGAAAGTGATTATTGTTAACTTACGGAGATACGCAATAAAAACGGACATAGTATCATGGCGTTGGTGTGTCTTTGTTGCAAATGGTGAGTAACATGTTTATCTTTGTCCCCCAGTGATAACGCTACTTGGACTATTTAAAAAAAATGCAGTTTACTAGTCGCAGTGAAAGCGATTATTGTTAACTTACGGAGATGCACAATAAAAATGGATATAGTATCATGGCGTTGGTGCCTCTTTCATGCAAATGGTGTGTAACATATTTACCCTTGTCCCCCAGTGATAATAGTACTTGGAATATTTTTTTTTTCATTGTTTTACTCGTCGTAGTGAAAGTGATTATTGTGAACCCGCGGAGATACACAATAAAAAATGGACATAGTACCATGGCGTTGGTGCCTCTTTCATGCAAATGGTGTGTAAAATATTTATTCTTATCCCCCCAGTGATAATACTACTTGGAATATTAAAGACAATGCAGTTTAGTCGTTAAAGTGAAAGTGATTATTGTTAACCTACGTAGATACAACATTAAATGGACATAGTATTATGGCGTTGGTGTGTCTTTCATGCAAATGGTGAGTAACATGTTTACCCTCGTCCCCCAGTGATAACGCTACTTGGAATATTAAAGAAAATGCAGTTTACTGGTCGTAGTGAAAGTGATTATTGTCTATCCGCGAAGATACACAATAAAAAATGGACATAGTATCATGGCATTTGTGCCTCTTTCATGCAAATGGTGTGTAACATGTTTACCCTCGTCCCCTTCAGTGATAACACTACTTGGACTATTTAAAAAAATGCAGTTTACTAGTCACAGTGAAAGTGATTATTGTTAACCTACGGAGATACACAATAAAAATGGACATAGTATCATGGCGTTGGTGCCTATTTCATGCAAATGGTGAGTAACATGTTTACCTTTGTCCCCCCGGTGATAATAGTACTTTGAATATTTAAAAAAAATGCAGTTTAGTCGTTGCAGTGAAAGCGATTGTTAACCTACGGAGATACACAATAAAAATGGACATAGTATCATGGCATTAGTGCCTCTTTCATGCAAATGGTGAGTAACATGTTTACCCTCGTCCCCCAGTGATAAGACATAACACTACTTGGAATATTAAAGAAAAAGCAGTTTACTCGTTGTAGTGAAAGTGATTATTGTTAACCCACGGAGATAAACAATGAAATGGACATAGTATCATGGCGTTAGTGCCACTTTCATGCAAATGGTGTGTACTATGTTTACCATCGTCCCCCGGTGATAATAATACTTGGCAATTTTTTTTTTAATTGTTTAATCCTCGTAGTGAAAGTAATTATTGTTAACCTACGGAGATGCACAATAAAATGGACATAGTATCATGACATTGGTGCCTCTTTCATGCAAACTGTGTGTAACATGTTTACCCTCATTCCCCAGTGATAACACTACTTGGAATATTAAAGAAAAAGCAGTTTACTCATCGCAGTGAAAGTGATTATTGTTAACCTACGAAGACTCACAATAAAAAATGGACATAGTATCATGGCGTTGGTGTCTCTTTCATGCAAATGGTGTGTAACATGTTTACCCTCGTCCCCCAATGATAACACTACTTGGACTATTTAAAAAAATGCAGTTTACTAGTCACAGCGAAATTGATTATTGTTAACCTACGAAGATGCACTATAAAAATGGACATAGTATCATGGCGTTAGTGCCTCTTTCATGCAAATTTTGAGTAACATGTTTATCTTAGTCCCCCAGTGATAACACTACTTGGAATATTAAAGACAAAGCAGTTTAATCGTTATAGTGAAAGTGATTATTGTCAACCCGCGGAGATGCCCAATAAAAAATGGATATGGTATTATGGCATTAGTGCCTCTTTCATGCAAATGGTGATAAACCTGTTTACCCTTGTCCCCCGGTGATAATAGTACTTGGAATATTTTTTTTTTATTGTTTTAACCGTCGTAGTGAAAGTAATTATTGTCAACCCGCGGAGATACACAATAAAAATGGACATAGTATCATGGCGTTGGTGGCTCTTTCATGCAAATGGTGAGTAACATGTTTACCTTCGTTCCCCAGTGATAACACTACTTGGAATACTAAAGATAATGCAGTTTACTCGTTGTAGTGAAAGTGATTATTGTTAACCTACGGAGATACACAATAAAAATGGACATAGTATCATGGCGTTGGTGCCTCTTTCATGCAAATGGTGAGTAACATGTTTATCCTCGTCCCCCAGTGATAACACTACTTGGAATATTAAAGACGATGCAGTTTACTGGTCGTAGTGAAAGTGATTATTGCCAACCGGCGGAGATGCCCAATAAAAATGGACATAGTATCATGGCGTTGGTGCCTCTTTCATGCAAATGGTGAGTAACATATTTACCTTCGTTCCCCAGTGATAACACTACTTGGAATACTAAAGATAATGCAGTTTACTCGTTGTAGTGAAAGTGATTATTGTTAACCTACGGAGATACACAATAAAAATGGACATAGTATCATGGAATTTGTGCCTCTTTCATGCAAATGGTGAGTAACATGTTTATCCTCGTCCCCCAGTGATAACACTACTTGGAATATTAAAGACAATGCAGTTTACTGGTCGTAGTGAAAGTGATTATTGCCAACCGGCGGAGATGCCCAATAAAAATGGACATAGTATCATGGCGTTGGTGCCTCTTTCATGCAAATGGTGAGTAACATGTTTACCTTCGTTCCCCAGTGATAACACTACTTGGAATACTAAAGATAATGCAGTTTACTCGTTGTAGTGAAAGTGATTATTGTTAACCTACGGAGATACACAATAAAAATGGACATAGTATCATGGAATTTGTGCCTCTTTCATGCAAATGGTGAGTAACATGTTCATCCTCGTCCCCCAGTGATAACACTACTTGGAATATTAAAGACGATGCAGTTTACTGGTCGTAGTGAAAGTGATTATTGCCAACCGGCAGAGATGCCCAATAAAAATGGACATAGTATCATGGCGTTGGTGCCTCTTTCATGCAAATGGTGAGTAACATATTTACCTTCGTTCCCCAGTGATAACACTACTTGGAATACTAAAGATAATGCAGTTTACTTGTTGTAGTGAAAGTGATTATTGTTAACCTACGGAGATACACAATAAAAATGGACATAGTATCATGGAATTTGTGCCTCTTTCATGCAAATGGTGAGTAACATGTTTATCCTCGTCCCCCAGTGATAACACTACTTGGAATATTAAAGACAATGCAGTTTACTGGTCGTAGTGAAAGTGATTATTGCCAACCGGCGGAGATGCCCAATAAAAATGGACATAGTATCATGGCGTTGGTGCCTCTTTCATGCAAATGGTGAGTAACATATTTACCTTCGTTCCCCAGTGATAACACTACTTGGAATACTAAAGATAATGCAGTTTACTCGTTGTAGTGAAAGTGATTATTGTTAACCTACGGAGATACACAATAAAAATGGACATAGTATCATGGAACTTGTGCCTCTTTCATGCAAATGGTGAGTAACATGTTTATCCTCGTCCCCCAGTGATAACACTACTTGGAATATTAAAGACAATGCAGTTTACTGGTCGTAGTGAAAGTGATTATTGCCAACCGGCGGAGATGCCCAATAAAAAACGGACATGGTATCATGGCGTCGGTGCCTCTTCCACGCAAATGGGCCGATACCGATCGGGGGCTCAGCGATGCCGGTCGGGGGGTTTAAACGAGGCGACGAGGAACAATGCAACGGCACCGACACATCGGAGCAGTCATCCGGGGGGGGGGGGGGGGGGTGAATGGGATGAATTACTCCTGGGTATCACCCCCGAGAGCGGCCAGGTGCTGACGGCCGTATCGTAGTAGAAGGACGCACCACAAAGTCGCTCAAATTGAGGTCAATCTGGATGTAATTCCGGTTTTAAACCCCCCCCTCCTTCTTTTCAAATGCATGGATGGATGCAGGAGGGGAGGGGGTGCAGGGTCCATTTTGCCAGCGCCACAGCCCTTAAACGCACCTAAAACCCACGTGACCACAATAATACAACATCCGGTAGACATAAAGCAACCCCCCCCCCCCCCCCCCCCCCCTCCTCCTCCGCCTATTTGTTGTGTTTGAAATAAAACAACAAAAAAGGCCTTCGGCTGGCAGAATGTCACGTGATCGCCGGGACTTACTGTGGAATGAAGTCCGGCGGGGGATGGAGAGTCTCTTCCCGCCTCGCCGCTCTCCTCCGTTCCGGCGTGGGGATCCAAAACGCCGCGCATGCGAAGCGGGCTGCGGTCGGCCACTCCGCCCTCAGAGGTGGAGGATGGACGCTGGCAGCATCCGACAGCTGTGATGGAGGAGGAGGAGAGGGTGGAGGTGATGGAGGAGGAGGAGGAGGAGAGGGAGCGGCCCGGGCCGGAGGAGCACTGCGCACATGAGAGAAAGCAGGAGTTGATCTCGCTATCTCTCTCTCTCTATTTCCGCGCCTGCATGTGTGTGTGTGTGTGTGTGTGCGCGCACACAACAACATCCCTGCGTCCTTGCCAGACAGACTGACGGACAGCTGCTGGGTATCCATGGTAACAGCGACCCCCGGTGGCGGCGGGAGGAACCTCACCCGTGGACGATGACGCCATGCAGCTGGAAGGAAGGAAATGCAAAAAAATAAATTAAATAATAACAATAAATAAGCGAATGTAGTGGAATTTCTGACTTTTATACCATGTTTGGTGTCCGTTGAAGTCCTAGAAGAAAATCTGTCAAAAAGCTTCAAACATGCGGCCCGCACCTCAATAAGAAAATTTAATTTAATTGGCATTACAGCATCATACTTGCATACCCTCCATTTTCCCAAGAGACTCCCAATTTTCAGTGCTCCTCCATTGATAATAATTCTCCAGAATTTCACCGAAAAATATATATATATTGTCACAACTTGATGGCGCGCACAATGGCGGAGAACAAACATGACTACTGGAAACGAAAAACTAGCACAAAGGAACAAAAAAGACAGTAACTGCGGCATAAACCAAACCAAAAACGTACGTGCCATGGACAGAATAATAAACCGCATGGCATGGAGGCAGTTGAGGAATATGAAGAGTCGCCAGACTGACCACCTGGCAACTACAGGTTTAAATAATGAACGTGATCATTACAAACAGGTGTGAGACATGAGGACAGGGTGAAAACTAATGAGTTGCTATGGTGACAAGGAAAACAAGGACGTGCTGGAATAAGAACTGAATGTCCAAAAAATAAAACCAAACATGACAAAAACAAAACATGTATATATACATATAAAAAAAGGGGTGTCAAAGAACACAACTTAAATACAGTTTTAGTAACATTTAGAACATAAAATGCACAAACATTCAAGTTTCATTTTAGTGCACAAAAAATACGTCAAATAAAAAAATTAAAAATGACAAAATCAGCACTGGATCAAATAATCGTTAATAATCGTGGCTGTTTTTGCCCTTTTTGTTTGTTAGTTGACGTGTTATGTTTGCAATGTCTCCATCTGCTGGTCAGGAACTGAAAAAATAAACTCATATATATATTTATTTATTTATTTATCTCTTATATTATCTTATATATTAACTTCATATTTATTTTGGCCTCCTTTTTAAGGGCCTTTGATCAGTAAATGTCACAGGTTTAAAACTGGCCATGGGGCCGGGGCCGACAGGTGTCACCGGGTTTCTGGAGCTTCCGGTCGGCTTCAACCGTCCCCGGACATATTTTTGGAACCAATTATTGTGCGTTAGAACCAGCAGCCACCAAGCAAACAAAACACCGAAAGGGGCAAAGTGTTGTAATTTCGGGGCTTATTTTTGACCATTTTTCCTTAAAACTGGCCACGGGACCGCCAGATGCCACCAAAATGGCTAAGTGTTGTAAATTTGAAGCCTATTTTTACACAGTTTTCCTCAAAAGTGTCCCTAGGGTTCTGGATCCCTGGGTCGGCTTCAGCAGTCCCAGGACATAGACCAGGACGACTTAGGCCCGTAAGTACAAGCAGCAACCCCGCAAACGAGACACCAAAATGGCTAAGTGTTGTAAATTTGAAGCCTATTTTTACACAGTTTTCCTTCAAAATTGCTATGGGACTGGAACCGACAAGATGTCCACGGGGTTCTGGATCCCCGGGTCGGCTTCAGCAGTCCCAGGACATAGACCAGGACGACTTAGGGTCTTAAGAACCAGCAGCAACCCGGCAAACGAGACACCAAAATGGACTAAGTGTTGTAAATTTGAAGCCTATTTTTACACAGTTTTCCTCAAAAGTGTCCCTAGGGTTCTGGATCCCTGGGTCGGCTTCAGCAGTCCCAGGACATAGACCAGGACGACTTAGGCCCGTAAGTACAAGCAGCAACCCCGCAAACGAGACACCAAAATGGCTAAGTGTTGTAAATTTGAAGCCTATTTTTACACAGTTTTCCTTCAAAACTGCTATGGGACTGGAACCGACAAGATGTCCACGGGGTTCTGGATCCCCGGGTCGGCTTCAGCAGTCCCAGGACATAGACCAGGACGACTTAGGGTCTTAAGAACCAGCAGCAACCCGGCAAACGAGACACCAAAATGGACTAAGTGTTGTAAATTTGGAGCCTATTTTTACACAGTTTTCCTTAAAAGTAGTCATGGGGCCGGGACCGACATATGTCCCCGGGTTTCTGGAGCTCTTGGTGAGCTTCCGCAGTCCCAGGAAATAGACCAAGACGACTTAGGGGTGTAAGAACCAGCAGTAACCCTACAAACGAGACACCAAAATGGACTAAGTGTTATAAATTTGGAGCCTATTTTTATAGTTTTCCTTAAAAGTAGTCATGGGGCCGGGACCGATATATGTCTCTGGGATTCTGGAGGCCCTGGTCGGCTTCAGCAGTCCCAGGACATAGACCAGAACGACGTAGGGTAGTAAGAACCAGCAGTAACCCTACAAATGAAACACCAAAATGGTCTGTTATAAATTTGAAGCCTATTTTTACACAGTTTTCCTTAATTGTCGTCATGGGGCCGGGACTGTCAAGATGCCCATGGGGTTCCGGATCGGCTTCAGCAGTCCCAGGACATAGACCAGGACGACCTAGGGTTGTAAGAACCAGCAGTAACCCTACAAACGAGACACCAAAATGGGCTAAGTGTTGTAAATGTTGAGTCTATTTTTACAGTTTTCCTTAAAAGTAGTCATGGGGCCGGGACCGACATATGTCCCCAGGTTTCTGGAGCTCCTGGTCGAATTCAGCAGTCCCAGGACATAGACCAGAACGACTTAGGGTCGTAAGAACCAGCAGTAACCCTACAAATGAAACACCAAAATGGACTGTTATAAATTTGAAGACTATTTTTACAGTTTTCCTTAATTGTCGTCATGGGGCCGGGACCGTCACGATGCCCACGGGGTTCTGGATCCCCGGGTCGGTTTCAGCAGTCCCAGGACATAGACCAGGACGACTTAGGCTCGTAAGAACCAGCAGCAACCCGGCAAACGAGACACCAAAATGGACTAAGTGTTGTAAATTCGGAGCCTATTTTTACACAGTTTTCCTTAAAAGTAGTCATGGGGCCGGGACCGACAAGATGTCCACGGGGTTCTGGATCCCCGGGTCGGCTTCAGCAGTCCCAGGACATAGACCAGGACGACTTAGGGTCGCAAGAACCAGCAGCAACCCCGCAAACAAGACATCAAAATGGGCTAAGTGGCGTAAATTTGAAGTCTATATTTACACAGTTTTCCTTAAAAGTAGCTATGGGGCCGGGACCGACATATGACCCCGGGTTTCTGGAGCTCTTGGTGAGCTTCCAAAGTCCCAGGACATAGACCAGGACGACTTAGGGGCGTAAGAACCAGCAGTAACCCTACAAATGAGACACCAAAATCGGCTAAGTGTCGTAAATTTGAAGTCTATATTTACACAGTTTTCCTTAAAAGTAGCCATGGGGCCGGGACCGACATAAGTCCCCGGGTTTCTGGAGCTCCTGGTCGGCTTCAGCAGTCCTAGGTCGTAGACCAGGACAACTTAGGGTCGTAAGAACCAGCAGTAACCCTACAAATGAGACACCACAATGGCTAAGTGTTGTAAATTTGAATCCTATTTTTACACAGTTTTCCTTAAAAGTGTCCCCGGGGTTCTGGATCCCTGGGTCTGCTTCAGCAGTCCCAGGACGACTTAGGGTTGTAAGAAAACAGCAGCAACCCCGCAAACTAGACACCAAAAGGGGCTAAGTGTTATAAATTTGAAGCCTATTTTTACACAGTTTCCCTTAAAAGTAGCCATGGGGCCGGGACCGACATATGTCCCCAGGTTTCTGGAGGCCCTGGTCGGCTTCAGCAGTCCCAAGACATAGACTAGGATGACTTAGGGGCGTAAGAACCATCAGTAACCCTAAAAATGAGACACCAAAATGGGCTAAGTGTCGTAAATTTGAAGCTTATTTTTACACAGTTTTCCTTAAAAGTGTCCCCGGGGTTCTGGATCCCTGGGTCGGCTTCAGCAGTCCCAGGACATAGACCAGGACGACTTAGGGGTGTAAGAACCAGCAGCAACCCGGCAAAGGAGACACCAAAAGGGCCCAAGTGTAGTAAGTCAGGTCCCTGAAGTCAAAGAAACAAGTGAAAACTTCTGATTTCCTGTTTATTGACTAAAACTAAAAACAAAACAAAACAAAAGATCATTTTTGCGTCTGTTTTTGCTTGATCATCAGTTTCGAGTGTCGGTGCACGGCCTCCACGAAGGCGCCTACGTGTTCCGGGTCCATGTCGGGGTAGAGTCCGTGGCCCAGGTTGGCGATGTAGCCCTGGGTCCCAAAAGCCTCCAACATGGTCCGGACCGTGTCGGAGATGCGCTCCTAAAAAGAGGGCGGGGTTAAAGAAGAACCATGTCAGCATTCACTCATTCAACTAGAGAAGACGACAATGGTGGAAAACAACAAAAAAAACCACAAATAAACTACAAGACGCTACTCTTTTCCCACGCTTTGAACCCTGCGGCTTATAAAAGGGTGCGGCTGTTTTATGCATTTTGTTTGCTGACGGCCATAATTCAAATAGTTTCATAAAAACAGTGAAATGATTTGTTATTTAGATGCTCATTTCAATTGGAATTAGCATCGTTATTCAGTCTTCTGTCCATCCATAGCGTTTCTACTCGTACGGATTCTTCAATCATCACTCCAGGCAACGTTTGTAAGATTTACAATACAACTAAGTCAATTCTTACCTACTGAACCGTCCCGTAATGTCACGAAACGAGCGTCGTCGGCATTAGCTAACATGCTAACGCGTTTACGGGTGTCTGTGTTAGTGTTATTAACTCACAATGGCATTCTTTTTGTATTGTTTCAGTTTGGTGAAGTCACCAAAACGTCACCGTGGAGTTATTGAGTCTGTGGGTCCGTGACCGTGACTTCTGTTTTGTTTGATCAGCCATTTTACTGCCTTGTTACAGACACCGTTTGGAAACAATTAAGGTGTGTAAATAAACATTTATATGTAAATAACTCATTCAACAAGATATATATCTGCGGATTATGTATAGAAAACTATATAACTTTTTTCTAAAAAGTAGTGGGTGTGGCTTATATAGTCCGGAAAACACGGTAGTTCGGGGTGTGTCGATACAACTTTTTTCACTGTAGATACCGATATGGGAGCCTTGAGTACTGGTGGATACGGACATGATCCCACATAATATCGTGTGTGTTGGTCACGTCCAAGTACAGGTAGGACAATAGTGGGTTTGATAAAACGCTAACTTAATTACCAGCGCCGTGAATCTTTGGATTCGGTTCGGTTCGATTCAGAATCGATTCAAAATCAGCACTTTTTTAACAACAATGGGTTACAGACACCGTTTGGAAACAATTAAGGTGTGTAAATAAACATTTACGAAATATTTATGTGTAAATAACTCATTCAACAAGATATATATCTGCGGATTATGTATAGAAAACTATGTAACTTCTTTCTAAAAAGTAGTGGGCGTGGCTTATATAGTCCGGAAAACACGGTAGTTCGGGGTGTGTCGATACAACTTTTTCCACTGTAGATACCGATATGGGAGCCTTGAGTACTGGTGGATACGGACATGATCCCACATAATATCGTGTGTGTTGGTCAAGTCCAAGTACAGGTAGGACAATAGTGGGTTTGATAAAACGCTAACTTAATTACCAGCGCCGTGAATCTTTGGATTCGGTTCGGTTCGATACAGAATCGATTCAAAATCAGCACTTTTTTAACAACAATGGGTTACAGACACCGTTTGGAAACAATTAAGGTGTGTAAATAAACATTTACGAAATATTTATGTGTAAATAACTCATTCAACAAGATATATATCTGCGGATTATGTATAGAAAACTATGTAACTTCTTTCTAAAAAGTAGTGGGCGTGGCTTATATAGTCCGGAAAACACGGTAGTTCGGGGTGTGTCGATACAACTTTTTCCACTGTAGATACCGATATGGGAGCCTTGAGTACTGGTGGATACGGACATGATCCCACATAATATCGTGTGTGTTGGTCAAGTCCAAGTACAGGTAGGACAATAGTGGGTTTGATAAAACGCTAACTTAATTACCAGCGCCGTGAATCTTTGGATTCGGTTCGATACAGAATCGATTCAAAATCAGCACTTTTTTAACAACAATGGGTTACAGACACCGTTTGGAAACAATTAAGGTGTGTAAATAAACATTTACGAAATATTTATGTGTAAATAACTCATTCAACAAGATATATATCTGCGGATTATGTATAGAAAACTATGTAACGTCTTTCTAAAAAGTAGTGGGCGTGGCTTACATAGTCCGGAAAACACGGTAGTTCGGGGAGGGTCGATACAAGTTTTTCCACTGTAGATACCGATATGGGAGCCTTGAGTACTGGTCGATACGGACATGATCCCACATAATATCGTGTGTGTTGGTCACGTCCAAGTACAGGTAGGACAATAGTGGGTTTGATAAAACGCTAACCGTGAATCTTTCAATTCGGTTCGATTCAGAATCGATTCAAAATCAGCACTTTTTTTAACAACAATGGGTGCCAGTTCTAAGATTAATTACATTCTCCCATAAAATAAACAGCTCTGATCAATTTATATATTACTTAAAATAAAATTGGCTGGAGAGAGGGAAGTCTGGGCTTCCCTGCTTAGGCTGCTGCCCCCGCGACCAGACCTCGGATAAGCGGAAGATGATGGATGGATGGTTCTGTTTAAAAATAGTCTACCCAAAGATTTTGTCAAAAAAAAATGTTTTTTAATATATTTTTTATTTTTTTTAAAAACATTAATCGTTCCCATAAAAATTGCGATTCATTCCAAAAAATATGTATATTTTTTAATTACTAGCAATTATTATCAACCGAAATGATGCGGACACGTTTGTTACTGGATACTTTCCGGTGTACTAATAATACGTTGGAGACTTTATTTGGAT
This sequence comes from Nerophis ophidion, assembly GCF_033978795.1. Classification (NCBI taxonomy): domain Eukaryota; kingdom Metazoa; phylum Chordata; class Actinopteri; order Syngnathiformes; family Syngnathidae; genus Nerophis; species Nerophis ophidion. The sequence goes on from NC_084638.1 coordinate 7,295,608, forward strand.
ATGAAACTATAAAGTTTATATTGACAAAAGTGCTGTTTTAGCTTGTGTGCTACTGTGTGCTTAGCTGTTGTGTAGCTGCTCGTCGCCTGGCATGTTTAGTTTGTGTAAACCGAGAGTGTGTGTGTTTATAGGACATCATTTAGCTGTCCAGGACTGCTCATGTCGGACATTTTACAGGCAAGCCGATACGTCTTTTTTTGGACGATATCAGACCGATCACGACACCCTTGATATCAACTCAGACATGTGAAGCATTGCGACGAATGAGTGTAAAAATATGTTGCAAAAATTGAGCGCACACACAAAATGAAATGATGAAGAAGAAGCTGCAGGTTACCTTGGAAGCATAGAGCGCACAGGGGTCCATGTTGCCCTGGACGCTGACCTTCCCCGCTGTCCGGTCGCTGAAGAATTAACACACACGTATTGCTCAGTCAAATAAAGACATCACGCTTTCACTTTGGTAGACAGATATTATTTTTACACATGAGATGAGTCGACTCTGAGGCGTACGCAAGCAATATTAGCTAAAAGCTAGCATGCCGGTGTTACCATGCTAACAGCAAATGTCAAAGTCCAACTGAAATGCTAACGTTAGCATGCTGACAGAAAGTGACAATTAACAAGTTATATGACTCTTAGGTGTACTCATGCAATATTAGCTGAAAGCTAGCGTGCTAACAGTTAGCATATATCAAAGTCCAACTGAAATGCTAACGTTAGCATGCTGACAGAAAGCGACAATTAACAAATTGTATGACTCTTAGGTGTACTCATGCAATATTAGCTCAAACCTAGCGCGCTAACAGTTAGCATACATCAAAGTCCAACTGAAATGCTAACGTTAGCATGCTGACAGAAAGCGACAATTAACAAGTTATATGACTCTTAGGTGTACTCATGCAATATTAGCTGAAACCTAGCGTGCTAACAGTTAGCATACATCAAAGTCCAACTGAAATGTTAACGTTAGCATGCTGACAGAAAGCGACAATTAACAAGTTATATGACTCTTAGGTGTACTCATGCAATATTAGCTAAAACCTAGCGTGCTAACCGTTAGCATATATCAAATTCAAACTAAATTGCTAACGTTGGCATGTCAACAGAATGCGACAAGTACCAAGTTGTATGACTCAGAGGCGCCGGCATGCGAGATTGGCGAAAAGCTAGCGATGCTAATGTTAGCATGCTACCAGTTAGCCTATGTCATGTGCCCAGTTATAAGACGCTGAGGTCTACGCATGCAATTTTAGCTAAAAGTTAGCATGCCAGTGTTACCATGCTAACATCAAATGTCAAAGTCCAACTGAAATGCTAACGTTAGCATGTTGACTGAATGCGCCAATTACCAAGTTATATGTACTCTCCACATTTCAACCGATACGGTACCACGGTACCAATTTTCGATACTTCTGCGTGTTGTAATATATATTATTGTTTTTCTGGTAATAAAATTTAAAAATGAGTTAATTGTGATAACTGCTGACCAGTTGTTATATATTTTATAAATTTTGCAACCCGGTCTTCAATTTGGCCCGCAAATCGCCATGAGTAAATAATGAATCTTCCCTGGAGAAAGACTAATGCCACTAGGTAGACGACACAAGTAATTCAAGTCATTGACCTTTCATTATTTTATGAATTTATTTATATGACCCAACGCAAACAACCTTCCCTGGTCATGGGGCAAAAAATAAAAATAATGTAACCAACACACATGGTCACAAATAACTTTGTAGACATTCTAAAAAATGTCCCTAGTTTACTGTAATTTTTTGGGGCACTCTAAAAAGTGTCAATACTGTAAGTATTAAGACTGTTTGATTGTAACATGCATCTGAGCTGTAGTTTTCATTTACAAATTTGGAGGTGTCGACTAATCTAATAGCCAATGTCTCATTTGCACCCCTGCTGGTCAAAATGAGGGTGGTCCAAAAAAAAAAAAAGGAGGAATTTTTCAAATTGTGTGTCGCTTTAAAAAGTGCTCCCCCTCTGGTTACCATATGAAATAACATGTGTGTGTAAGAAATTGAAAAAAAGTTCTATTTTGTTTTCATCTGACCACATGACATCCTCCCAATCCTCTGCAGTATCACCCATGTATCCCTTTTGGTATCAACTCAACTGGTGGTGTTTGGAGGGAGAAGAATACTGAGTTGCATCCCCAGGAACACCAGACCTACTGTGAAGCATGATGACCTCTGTCATCATTTTAAGTGGGAGAACTTGCGCAATCGGTGACTGACTAAATACTTTTTTTGCCCCACTGTGTGTGTGTGTGTGTGTGTGTGTGTGTGTGTGTGTGTGTGTGTGTGTGTGTGTGTGTGTAGAAAGGCTGGTCCTAAAGAGGTAGGCATTTTTCTCAGGTCTCCAGAAGGTACGAACTACGTGTGTGTGTGTGTGTGTGTGTGTGTGTCTAGAAAGGCTGGTCCTAAAGAGGTAGGCATTTTTCTCAGGTCTCCAGAAGGTACGAACTACGTGTGTGTGTGTGTGTGTGTGTGTGTGTGTGTGTGTGTGTGTGTGTGTGTGTGTGTGTGTGTGTGTGTGTGTGTGTGTGTCTAGAAAGGCTGGTCCTAAAGAGGTAGGCATTTTTCTCAGGTCTCCAGAAGGTACGAACTACGCGTGTGCGTGTGCGTGTGCGTGTGTGTATAGAAAGGCTGGTCGGAAAGAGGTAGGCATTTTTCTCAGGTCTCCAGAATGTACGAACTACGCGTGTGTGTGTGTGTTCTTGTATTTCTACCCTTCTTGAGACATGAAGAAGGAAAAGCATCTTCCATATGAGGAGGTGTGAACAAGTGACATAAACCATGGTCCTAATAACATTGCATCTAATAGACAATGTCTCATTGCTGGTCAAAATGAGGGTGGTCCTAAAAAAAAAATGGAGGAATTTTTCAAATTGTGTGTCGCTTTTACCATATGAAATAACATGTGTGTGTAAGAAATTGAAAAAAAGTTCTATTTTGGTTTCATCTGACCACATGACATCCTCCCAATCCTCTGCTGTATCACCCATGTATCCATTTTGGTATCAACTCGATTCCTCGTGTTTGGAGGAAGAAGAATTGCATCCCAAGGAACACCAGACCTACTGTGAAGCATGATGACCTCTGTCATCATTTTAAGTGGGAGAACTTGCACAATCGGTGACTGACTAAATACTTGTTTTGCCCCACTGTGTGTGTGTGTGTGTGTGTGTGTGTGTGTGTGTGTGTGTGTACCGTGCAGAGCGTGGATCAATGGTCCAGTCCAGGCCGACCACTTGGTAATGAGACTGGGACAAAGCTTCCAGGGCATAATGAGCATCCTTTGCAAACACGATCTGCTCACACACACACACACACACACACACACACACACACACACAACAATGAATGACTACTGAGGGTTAAAAAAAAGGCAGAATGCTGCCATCTAGTGGTAAAGCAGCATAAGAATAAATGAGACAAGGACTAATCATTGTGTTCTCACCATGGGAACTTCCTGCTGGGCCTCTTTCAGTCTTTCTTGGACCCGGCGGGCGATGTCCTGGAGGTACGGCAGGGAGAACTCCTGAAACTGCAGCGGCCCCAGGATGCCGGCGTGGGACTCGAAGACCTGCAGAGCCTGGACGAGACCACAAAGCAGGTTTGAGGTCAGGGTTCTAGCGCCAGGACGCGCCTCCGAGGTCCATAAAGTCATGACGGGGACCCAAATTGTTCCTAAAAAGGATCCGTAAATGGGAAAGTAGTCAAGGTAATTGATTACAAAGTGTATTGTACTTTTTTCCTACGCTTTGTACCCTGCGGCTTAGAAAAATGGCGCGGGAAATGTATGTATTTTTTGGTGCAAATACTTAAAGGGGAACATTATCACAATTTCTGAAGGGTTAAAACCAATAAAAATCAGTTCCCAGTGGCTTATTTTATTTTTCGAAGTTTTTCCTCAAAATTTTACCCATCACACGATATCCCGAAAAACGGCTTCAAAGTGCCTGATTTTAACAGTCGTTATATCCACCCGTCCATTGTTGTGTGACGTCGCAGAAACAAAAATGGGCGGATAGCACAGAAAGGTATGGCGATACTAGCTCGGATTCAGGCTCGGATTCAAGCGATTCAACAGATTACGCATGTATTGAAACAGACAGTTGGAGTGTGGAGCCGGATAATTGAAGAACAAACTGAAGCTATTGAGCCATATCACGAGGGCGAATTCGGCGATTGCCTTCTAACCAACGATTGCATCTTTTGACCACTGGTGCAACTTGAATCCGTTGATTGGTATGTGTTTATTTGGCATTAAATGTGGGTGGAGATGAAAAGGCTGGACGTAAATATAGCTACAAATGAGGCATAATGATGCAATAATGTACATACAGCTAGCCTAAATAGCATGTTAGCATCGATTAGCTTGCAGTCATGCCGTGAGCAAATATGTCTGATTAGCACATAAGTCAATAACATCAACAAAACTCACCTTTGTGATTTTGTTGACTTTATCGTTGGAAATGCATCTGCTTTGAGTGTCGCAGGATATCCACACATCTCTGTCGTAGCATCGCTATCGTCGGTAAAGTGTGCAGAGGAACTTTCGCATCTTTTGACCACTGGTGCAACTTGAATCCGTCGATTGGTATGTGTTTGTTTGGCATTAAATGTGGGTGGAGGGAAAGGCTGGATGCAAATATAGCTACAAATGAGGCATAATGATGCAATAATGTACATACAGCTAGCCTAAATAGCATGTTAGCACCGATTAGCTTGCAGTCATGCAAACATGTCTGATTAGCACATAAGTCAATAACATCAACAAAACTCACTTATTTATCGTTGGAAATGCATCTGCTTTGAGTGTCGCAGGATATCCACACGTCTCTGTCGTAGCATCGCTATCGTCTGTAAAGTGTGCAGAGGAACTTTCGCATCTTTTGACCACTGGTGCAACTTGAATCCGTTGATTGGTATGTGTTTGTTTGGCATTAAATGTGGGTGGAGGGAAAGGCTGGATGCAAATATAGCTACAAATGAGGCATACTGATGCATTAACGTATATACAGCTAGCCTAAATAGCATGTTAGCATCGATTAGCTTGCAGTCATGCCGTGAGAAGTCAATAACATCAACAAAACTCACTTATTTATCGTTGGGAATGCATCTGCTTTGAGTGTCGCAGGATATCCACACATCTCTGTCGTAGCATCGCTGTCGTCGGTAAAGTGTGCAGAGGAACTTTCGCATCTTTTGACCACTGGTGCAACTTGAATCCGTCGATTGGTATGTGTTTGTTTGGCATTAAATGTGGGTGGAGGGAAAGACTGGATGCAAATATAGCTACAAATGAGGCATACTGATGCATAGTAAAGCTTCAACGTCATCTTTCGGGAATGTAAACAAGGAAACAAGTGAACACCGGCTGTGTTTGTGTTGCTAAAAGCGGCCGCAATACACAGCTTCCCACCTACATCTTTCTTCTTTGACGTCTCCATTATTAATTGAACAATTTGCAAAAGATTAAGCAACACAGATGTACAAATTACTGTGGAATTATGCGATGAAATGAGACGACTTATAGCTGTGAACGGTGCTGGACCAAAATGTCCTCTACAATGCGTGACGTCATCATACCGTGACGTTTTAGCATGATGCTTCCACGTGAAATTTTAGATTGCAACTTAGTAAACTAAAGCGTTTAAAAGTTCTATTTTGGTTTCATCTGACCACATGACATTCTCCCAATCCTCTGCTGTATCATCCATGTATCCATTTTGGTATAAACTCAACTGGTGGTGTTTGGAGGAAGAAGAATACTGAGTTGCATCCCAAGAACACCATACCTACTGTGAAGCATGGGGGTGGAAACATCATGCTTTGGGGCTGTTTTTCTGCTAAGGGGACAGGACGATTGATCCGTGTTAAGGAAAGAATGAATGGGGCCATGTATCGTGAGATTTGGAGCCAAAACCTCCTTCCATCAGTGAGAGCTTTGAATGCTTGACCAAAAACTTATTTTCCACCATCATTTACAAATAAATTATTTAAAATTCCTACAATGTGAATTCCTGGATGGCATAAAGGGAAGAAGATTAAGAGCTATTCAATAGGATTTAAGGTCCAAGCTATTGAATATGCTAAAAGGAACAGTAAGCAGCTATGTTTTATTAATATACCGTAGCTGCGTGTGTCAAATCTGAGTGGTAGAGGGCACTAGTGATCCTTCTTGCAGAAAAAGTGACAACAAGCAGCAAGAGTGAGCGGCGATCGTTTATTTTTTCCTCTCGCTCGCACTTTTAACATGGAGGATTACATATCTAAAATAAAACAGTTTTCTAAACTGGACTTTCAATGGAAACAGGAGGTAATAAAGGAATCAAATCCTGCAGTGCCAGACGTGTCCCCCTGCTTAAGCCAGTGCATGTCCGGGCCCGTCGGAAGTTTGCCAGAGAGCACATGGGAGAATGTCATGTGGTCAGATGAAACCAAAATACAACTTTTTGGTATCAACTCAACTGGTGGTGTTTGGAGGAAGAAGGTTACTGAGTTGCATCCCCAGGAACACCACACCTACTGTAAAGCATGATGACCTCTGTCATCATTTGAAGTGGGAGAACTTGCACAATCGCTGGCTGACTAAATACTGTAGCTGCTTGCCACCTGAAGGAAATTCATGTCCAAGGTCTCACCTGGGCTCCGGCTGCCACCTGGCCCAGCAGGTACTCCACGATGACGTCAGTCAGCATCTTCAGCAGCATGTGGCTGGCCTCGGGGTGTTGGTACAGCCAGCGCTTGGCCTTGGAGTGGGTGCTGGAGCCCCCGCCTTCAATCATGTAGGACATGAGCGTCCACTGTGGGGGAGGCGCAAGAACCGAATGAGCTGGAGGGGGGGGGGGAGAGACAACCAGGGACTGGAACCCACCGACTCACCGGCGCTCCGGTGAATCCGATGAGTGGCACCTTGCCCTGGATCTTGTGTCTGGTGAGCGTGATGGCTCGGAAGACGTAGCCCAGCTCCTTGTCCACGTCCACTTTGCTGCGCAGACGCTGCAGGTCCTCCGGCTCCTTCAGGGGCTCGGGGAACGTGGGACCTTTGCCCGCCACCATCTGAACCTCCATACCCATTGCCTGCTCCGCAACAACCACAGATGTTTACATTGGAAAAATGTTCACTCATAACTGCCATGTAGGCACTTTTTTTTTTACAAACCCCGATTCCATTTGAGTTGGGAAATTGCGTTCGATGTAAATATAAACAGAATACAATGATTTGCAAAACATTTTCAAATTATGGGATTTTACCATCTACGGTCCGTAAAATCATCAAAATGTTCAGAGATATTATGGACCTTTGATCCCTCAGGCGGTACTGCATCAAAAACCGACATCAGTGTGTAAAGGATATCACCACATGGGCTCAGGAACACTTCACAAAACCACTGGCAGTAACTACAGTTGGTCGCTACATCTGTAAGTGCAAGTTAATACTCTACCATGCAAAGCGGAAGCCATTTATCAACAACACCCAGAAACGCCGCTGGCTTTGCTGGGAGTGGAAAAGTGTTCTGTGGTCTGACGAGTCCATATTTCAAATTATATTTGGAACATCCCACAGGTGTGCAGGCTAATTGGGGAACAGGTGGGTGCCATGATTGGGTATAAAAACAGCTTCCATGAAATGCTAAGTAATTCACAAACAAGGATGGGGCGAGGGTCACCAATTTGTAAGCAAATTGTCGGACAGTTTTAGAACAACATTTCTCAAAAGCTAGTGCAAGGAATTTAGGGATTTTACCATCTACGGTCCGTAAAATCATCAAAATGTTCAGAGAATCTGGAAAAACCACAGCACGTAAGCTATATTATGGACCTTTGATCCCTCAGGCGGAACTTCATCAAAAACCGACATCAGTGTGTAAAGGATATCACCACATGGGCTCAGGAACACTTCATAAAACCACTGTCAGTAACTACAGTTGGTCACTACATCTGTAAGTGCAAGTTAAAACTCTGCCATGCAAAGCGGAAGCCATTTATCAACAAAACCCAGAAACGCCGCAGGCCCGAGCACATCTAAGATGGACTGATGCAAAGTGGAAAGGTTTTCTGTGGTCTGACGAGTCCACATTTTAAATTATATTTGGAAACTGTGGACGTGGTGTCCTCCGGAACAAAGAGGAAAATAACCATCCGGATTGTTCTAGGCGCGAAGTATAAAAGCCAGCATGTGTGATGGTGCCCAAGGCATGGGTAACTTACACATCTGTGAAGGCACCATTAATGCCAATTGCGGCCCGCGTGTCTGAGACCAATGAACTATACTATACTATTTTACTCTCAGTTGCTTTCCAGCAATTGTCTTTTTCTGTTTCGTCCTCACTCGCGCTCTGGCTCCAGCCCCCAACCCTGTCTCTCCTCCTGGCTGCTGCTTATAACAGAGCGACAGGTGATTAGATAACAAGGCCCAGGTGGGGCTTCTACGCACCTGTCGCCGATTTCCAGGCCGGTCCTGGCAACATCCTGCTTTGCTGCAGGCCCGTAGGCCACGCCCCCCTCCACAGTTAGCTTCAGAATAACAATGTTATTACAAAGAATAAGAGGCCTATTATACTCTGGAATTGTTGGTCTTACTTAAAAATGCACGCGTTTAGTTGTGTTCAGTGTTAAAATAAAAATAAATATGGTTCTTAGGAAAATAGATTTTAAAAAGGTTCCCGACCCCTGAACTATAACATATAGAACATGCTATACCTTTACCAAACTATCTCCATAAATCCCATGAAATCTTTTACGTCTAGTCTCTTACGTGAATGAGATAAATAATATTATTTGATATTTTACGGTAATGTGTTAATAATTTCACACATAAGTCGCACCCACGGCCAAACTATGAAAAAAACTGCGACTTATAGTCCGAAAAATACGCTATATGACATTAAATCACTTTAAGAACAGAAAGCACTTTGGTTCCCCGGGTCTAACATTCATTAAAATTGAAGCGGGCTACAAATAATATCGTATTGGTTTTAAAAATGAACAATTTCAAAATAAAAGGGCTTTTATTTTGGAGTGGGAAGGTTCCCACACCCTTGATATAAGACATCCAACTTCATTTAGAACACAAATATGCTCATCAAAACGTAAACAAACAACCGATGCAGTATTTAAAGTGCGATATATTAAAATGTGCAAATTTGAGAGTACGCTTTTATTTAGTTACTCTCCTTGATATTTCACTACCTGAGTGTTTATTGTGAGAGAACTGTGGTGCGGAATTTCCCTCAGGGATCAATAAAGTCCTTTCTATTCTCTTCTACTGTAATTGCAGTCTACACGCTGTAAGTCCGGCGCCCGAGACAGGTGTGTTGTGTTTGTTTACCTGCGGCACAACGAGGATGTCTGAGAAGATGATGGCGGCATCGAATGCAAAACGCCTCAGAGGCTGAAAGACAGAAGAAGATGCATTTGAAATAAAAGACAATAGAAAAACCATATAGCTGGACTTTAATGGAGGTTTTTTGTCCAAGTCTGGTATCTACACAACTCATGCTGCTGTTACTATTGTAATATTTGATATTGCCTTGATTGCTTTTATCCTTAAACTCACAAATTCCGTTACTTTTTTTTATATACACAGAGGGGCAAAAAAGTATTTAGTCAGCCAGCGATTGTGCAAGTTCTCCCACTTCAAAGGATGACAGAGTTCTGTAATGTTCATCATAGGTACACTTCAACTGTGAGAGACAGAATTCGAAAAGACAATCTAGGAATTCACATTGTAGGAATTTTAAAGAATTTATTTGTAAATGATGGTGGAAAATAAGCTCTCACTGATGGAAGGAGGTTTTGGCTGAAAATCTCAGGATACATGGCCCCATTCATTCTTTCCTTAACACGGATCAATCGTCCTGTCCCCTTAGCAGAAAAACAGCCCCAAAGCATGATGTTTCCACCCCCATCCTTCACAGTAGGTATGGTGTTCTTGGGATGCAACTCAGTATTCTTCTTCCTCCAAACACCAGCAGTTGAGTTTATACCAAAAAGGTCTGTTTTGGTTTCATCTGACCACATGACATTCTCCCAATCCTCTGCTGTATCATCCATGTATCCATTTTGGTATCAACTCGTACACTTATTTATACACTACATATACATATATATATACACATATGTATGTAAACATATCCATAGGTGTGTGTATATATATATATATATATATATATATATACATATATATATACATATATACATGTATATATACATATACATATATATATACACATACATACAGACATACATATATTCACATATATATATATATATATACACACATATGTATGTAAACATATCCATAAGTGTGTGTGTGTATATATATATATATATACATATATACATGTATATATACATATACATACATATATACATGTATATATACATATACATATATATATACACATACATACAGACATACATATATTCACATACATATATATATATATATATACACACACACACATATATATAAATACATATACATATGCACATACATACATACGGTATATAAATATATATATATATATATATATATATATATATATATATTAGGGGTGGGCAAATTAATGCGTTAATTACGAGTTAACTCATCAATCTATTAACGCCGACAATTATTTTATCGCACATTTGCGTATGTTGTTTACATGCTTTTATTTTGTTAACGCCTTTTCTTAACGGCGTGGAGGGGCTCTTGGTAAAGATGGAACATATGGCAAAAATACCGGACAATTCTGCAAATTTCCTGGCTGGCTTACACTGTGGTCACTCCGGGATCACTTATGACCGCCAGACAATTCTGAATGTGGATAGATCGGGCCGTTTTGGACTGAATGAGGCGTGCTTGCTAGACCGGCTAGCTAACATGGGAATACTTTGCCGGCTACATCCAGCGGTCTGTGAAGCAGCGGAGTATATGTGTTGTCTGTCTATTTATGAATAATGCAGACCAGGAGTGTTGGCTGAGTTCTTAACGTTTACTTTCAGAGCGTGCATATCACAACATACAAGATGTCGTCATGGCGACACAACCTAGCATGCTCGTCACTCCTGTTGCATGCTGGGTAGGGTAGTTCTTTTTTTCCCTGGCTCATAACATCACAATATAGTACCATGTATATGATGCCTTCAGTTTATCAAAGCACCAAGCAAACAATCGGAAAATTCCCATCATATCAATTCCTAGATATGGTCATAATTATTTTAAGTGCACTACGCAGAATAAACACATTATTAATATTGCTATTACGGATAATTTGATCCAAAATTCCCTAAAACAGCCCACTACCTATAATATAGTTTTTTTTAAACATAAGATCCCTGATAAAAAAAAAATGTTCTGCTGTTACCTCAGAAATTGCCTGTTCAGATGTTATGATTGTGGCTCAGAGATTTGTATGTAGATTATATTTATTTTCCATAACAAACAGGATAACTTCAATACCCTGGCAGTGGCAATAAGCTTAAATGTTTGTATTTACATTTTTGGAGTTGATTTTCATCAAATATGCTATTTAACTGCTACTGTTTAACAAGGACTGATTTAAATTGTGTTTGCACAACAAATGTTTTGGCGCTTTTGTTCATGTGGGAGAATATTCCAATAAAGGTGCACTACACACTACTTTTGAATTCATTATTGGGCTTTGCGTATACAATGCAGTTAATAGCGATTAATCGGATAAATAGTGTGATTAACTTCGATTAAAATGTTTAATCGTTGCCCAGCCCTAATATATATACGCACGCACACACCAAAGTCAAAGTCATGGACCTGATTTACTCAGCTTGTCCACAAGATGGCAGCAGAATAACAGCATTTGACCAATGGAACATTTCAAATGTAATCAAACATGTGCTGCACTTGTAGTTTGCTCACATTCTTGGACACAAGTCCCGCCTCTTTTACCTGCAAGGTGAGCTCGCAGCAGGCTTCCGGCGAGCGGCAGGTTTCAAAAAAGTCCTTCCCGGCCCGGAACTCACGGAACTCTGACAAAATACGACAAAAGTTGATGAAGGACTTGGAAGTGCTAGCCACACCGCATACCAGGCAGGTAGCATCCAGCCTGTCTCACACACCACATACCAGGCAGGTAGCATCCAGCCTGTCTCACACACCACATACCAGGCAGGTAGCATCCAGCCTGTCTCACACACCACATACCAGGCAGGTAGCATCCAGCCTGTCTCACACACCACATACCAGGCAGGTAGCATCCAGCCTGTCTCACACACCACATACCAAGCAGGTAGCATCCAGCCTGTCTCACACACCACATACCAGGCAGGTAGCATCCAGCCTGTCTCACACACCACATACCAGGCAGGTAGCGTCCAGCCTGTCTCATGCACCAGACGGGCACATGCGGGCCCTCCTCCCCCCGCGCTGCCTTCAGGAATGTGTCGTTCTGCAGGACAGGGAAGTCTCGGGGTCTGCAGGGAACACAAGTTGAGTGGGAAAGTTCCAGAAAAGTAGACATGAAGTTTGCCACGTGTTCCTTCAAGCAAGACGTTTCTGGCTTATCCAGCCGTCCCAGCATCCATTTCATACCGCTTGTCCCTCTCGGGGCGGCGGGAGTGGCTAAAGCCCATCCCAGCTGCGCTTGGACGGAAGGCTGGGGGAACACCGGGGACATTTAGCAAAATTCTTACACATTTGAGATATTACATGTTGAATCTAAATGTTTTATCTATTTATAAATGTTATATTCAAATCTAAGTCCAAATCTTAATAGAAATGTTAAATATATATATATTAAATGTTACATGTCAAATAAAAATATAAATGTTAAATCTAAATCCACTAATCCATTTTCTACCACTTGTCCTTCATAAAATCTGAATGTTAAATCTAAATGTTAATTACAAATGTTGATTTGCATTTGAAAGACAAAATGTAAAACATGTTAAAATCTGAATATTAAATCTAAGTTTAAATGTTGAATAAAATTACTAAATCTAAATATAATAATACATTTTAATATAAATGTTCAAATAAATATATTAAATGGTCGACATGGATGTTAAATCTAAATCCACTAATCCATTTTCTACCACTTGTCCCTCATAAAATGTCAATCTAAATCTGAATTTTTAATCTAAATACACATTTTTAATTTGCGTTTGAGAAACTAAACACTGAATCTATATCTGTTGAATCCAAATATTAAATCTACGTTTAAATGTTACATAAAATGACTGAATCTAAATCTAAATGTTAAATCTAAAAAGAATATTACATCTTAATGTAAATGTTCAAATAAATATATTAAATGGTAATTATGAATGTTAAATCTAAATCCACTAATCCATTTACTACCACTTGTCCCTCATAATTTGTAAATCTGAATGTTAAATCCAAATGTTGAATACACATTTTTAATTTTCATTTGAGAGAAACTAAATGTTGAATCTATATCTGTTAAATCTAAATATTAAATCTACGTTTGAATGTTAAATGATTGAATCAAAATCAAAATGTTAAATCTAAAAATAATATTAAATGTTAATTGTAAATGGTAACTCTAAATATAAATGTTAAATCTAAATCTGAATGTTGAATCTACATGTTAAATACAAATGTTAATTAATTTGCATTTGGGAGAGAATCTAAATGTTGAATCCGTATCTAAATGTTGAATCTAAATATTCAATCCAAGTCTAAATGATAAATACAACTATTACATTTAAATATAAATATTAAATATATTTTTTAAAATACATTGTAATATTAAAGTTAAATCCAAATTTTAATGTTAAATATAAATATTAAATGTAAATATTATTTTACTTATATTAAAGTGTGTAGAAAACATGCACATATTCCACCGTTCCAACACTTATTTTTTATTTATAAATAATATTCATATTTATAGTACATTCAACATTTATATTTAAAATTTAAAATTACCATGTAGTTTTGACATTTTTAAAAATAGCATTTATAATTTTGATTTAACATGCATATTTATATTTAACATTTAAAATGTAATATTCAGATAAATGTTACCATTTATATGCACCATTTCATATCTACATTGAATTTGAAGAAATTATAAAAGTGAGAAACGTGAGCAAATATTCAAATGATATCAGCTAAAATGTAAATAATCGACACACCTTTTGTAAAATGTAGTAGTTTTAGTGTTTAGCGTGGCCATTGAAAGGCGGTAAGTTGGTGTTTATCCCGACAACAGACACCCACCTCCCAGTGGACTTGTGGCCAGATAAGATTTGTCAGCATCTTATCACTTGGCAGCAGCCAGAAGACAGTTGAACAAGTAGTGCATAGAATACATCCATCAATGACATCATCACGCTGCTATTGTGAAAGTGAAAGTAGATGATGGCACGCTAGGACAAGTTCTATGCCACCGCACATGTGCGATAATGTACATATTATATAGACTTATTAATAAAGTGGAATGGCGGTTGACTAATACTTCCCACATTATTTGCTACTTCTCCAACTATTCTGACTTATGGTTGGATTTGTTGCACACTGTCAGGAAATATAATTATGGTGGGAAAACAACTTTTATTTAGTCTGATAATGAGCCAATAAAGAAGGACTGTCGCGGCAATGCATTGTGGGTAACAATGTGCCTACACCTATGAGTCATACAGTCTAATTCCAACTGTTTCAATGTATTTATCATTTGTATATTCATACTAAGTTTTAGTTCAGTTGCCGATATTTAACATTCAAAACATTACTTATATTAATGTAAAAACAAGGAGTAGTGACTTATATTCATGTAAACACAAGGAGTAGTGACTTATATTCATGTAACCTCAAGGAGTAGTGATTTATATTCATGTAAACACAAGGAGTAGTGACTTATATTCATGTAAACACAAGGAGTAGTGACTTATATTCATGTAAACACAAGGAGTAATGACTTATATTAATGTAAAAACAAGGAGTAGTGATTTATATTGATGTAAACACAAGGAGTGACTTATATTAATATAAACACAAGGAGTAGTGACTTATATTATTGTAAACACAAGGAGAAGTAACTTATATTAATTTAAACACAAGGAGTGACTTATATTAATGTAAAAACAAGGAGTAGTGATTTATATTAATGTAAACACAAGGAGTGACTTATATTAATGTAAACAAGGAGTAGTGACTTATATTAATGTAAAAACAAGGAGTAGTGACGTAGATTCAAGTAAACTCAAGGAGTAGTGACTTATATTCATGTAAACACAAAGAGTGACTTATATTAATGTAAACACAAGGAGTAGTGACTTATATTCATGTAAACACAAGGAGTGACTTATATTCATGTAAACCCAAGTAGTAACTTAGAAAAATGTAAAATCAAGGAGTGACTTACATTAATGAAAACACAAGTAGTGACTTATATTCATGTAAACACAAGTAGTGACTGATATTCATGTTAACACAAGGAGTAGTGACTTATATTCATGTAAACACAAGGAGTAGTGACTTATATTCATGTAAAAACAAGGAGTAGTGATGTATATTCATGTAAACTCAAGGAGTAATGACTTATATTCATGTAAACTCAAGGAGGAGTGACTTACATTCCTGTAAACACAAGGAGTGACTTATATTAATGTAAACACAAGGAGGAGTGACTTATAAGCATGTAAACACAATGAGTTGTGACTTATATTCCTGTTAACACAAGGAGTGACTTTTATTAATGTAAACACAAGGAGTGACTTTTATTAATGTAAACACAAGGAGTGACTTTTATTAATGTAAACACAAGGAGTGACTTTTATTAATGTAAACACAAGGAGTGACTTAGAATAATGTAAACACAAGGAGTGACTTAGAATAATGTAAACACAAGGAGTGACTTACATTAATGAAAACACAAGTAGTGACTTATATAAATGTAAACACAAGGAGTAGTGACTTATATTCATGTAAACACAAGGAGTAGTGACTTATATTCATGTAAACACAAGGAGTAGTTACTTATATTCATGTAAAAACAAGTAGTGACTTATATTCATGTAAACACAAGTAGTGACTTATATTCATGTAAACAAAAGGAGTAGTGACTTATATTCATGTAAACACAAGGAGTAGTGACTTATATTCATGTAAACAAAAGGAGTAGTGACTTATATTCATGTAAAAACAAGGAGTAGTGACTTATATTCATGTAAACACAAGGAGTAGTGACTTATATTCATGTAAACACAAGGAGTAGTGACTTATATTCATGTAAACAAAAGGAGTAGTGACTTATATTCATGTAAAAACAAGGAGTAGTGACTTATATTCATGTAAACACAAGGAGTAGTGACTTATATTCATGTAAACACAAGGAGTAGTGACTTATATTCATGTAAACACAAGGAGTAGTGACTTATATTCATGTAAACACAAGTAGTGACTTATATTCATGTAAACACAAGTAGTGACTTATATTCATGTAAACACAAGGAGTGACTTATATTCATGTAAACACAAGGAGTAGTGACTTATATTCATGTAAACACAAGGAGTGGTGACTTATATTCATGTAAAAACAAGGAGTGGTGACTTATATTAACGTAAAAACAGGGAGTGGTGACTTATATTCATGTAAAAACAAGGAGTGGTGACTTATATTCATGTAAACACAAGGAGTAGTGACTTATATTCACATAAAAACAGGGAGTTAAGGTAATTGGTTTAATGAGTAAAAATTATCAATCAAAACTTGGAGAATGATTAAGAGTACAAAAGCCCTTTAATTGATATCTCGGTTAAAAAACATTTAAAGTGATTTAAGTAGCTCTTTTTATTTATTTTTAAACATTTTTTATTATTATTACTATCTCTATTTGCTTTTTTTCCTATACTTGATGTTGAAAGTGCTTAGACGTTTGTGTTAATTATAAATGTGTTATATTAGTATGTTGTTCAATAAAAAATAATAATAATAATAATATTAAATGTTAATTATAAATATAAAAGTTACATCTAAATCTAAATGTTGAATCTAAATGTTGAATACAAATATAAATGACTTTGCATTTGGGAGAGAAACTAAATTGTGAATCTAAATGTTGTAAATGTTAAATCCATATCCAAATGTTGAATATAAATATTAAATCTAAATCATAACGTTGAATAAAATGATTAAATCTAAATCTAAATGTTAATATTAAATATTTAAATATAATAATAATAGAATTTATTTTTTTAAAACAATTTACATTGAGCAAACAACCTCAAAGTGTAACAGTGTGTTAAAAATATATATATATACATATATATATTATTGTTGTTTAATAATATATATATTATATAATATTTATTATAATAAAGATAACAAAAAAATTGAAATAAAAACTACAACTAGCACGCATAAATCTAAAAAAATTGGCTTTTTTTTTTTTTTAAATGATTTTTACGCCTTAAATATGAATAAATATTACATCATAATGCTAAAGTTAAATCTGAACTTGAATGTTAAATGTAAATATATATTAAATAAATATTGTCAAGTGTGTTGAAATCATGCAAATACCTCACTGTTCCAACACCTTTTTTTTTATTATTTAAAATTAACATTCATATTTATATCTAACATGTATATTTAATATTTACCATTTATAGTTAACATGTATATTTAATATCTAAATTTAACATGTATATTTCACATTTAAAATGACCGTTTAGTTTTGACATTTAAAAAAATAGCAAACATTTTTTATTAATATTGTAAATAATAATAAAGAATTTAAAAAATTATAAAAATAAATAATAATTAATAAATAATAAAAATATTTTTAAAAAATAATATAAAAAATTGTAAAAAATATATAAAAAAAATAAAAATTGTAAATAATACAAAATTTTAAAAATTTCAAAAAATATAATTAAAACATTTATAAAAAAGGCTTCTTTTTTTAAATTAAGGGTTTTTAGGCCTTAAATATGAATAAATATTACATCATAATGCTAAAGTTAAATCTGAACTTGGATGTTAAATGTAAATATATATTAAATAAATGTTGTCAAGTGTGTTGAAATAATGCAAATACCTCACTGTTCCAACACCTTTTTTTAATTGAAAATTAACATTCATATTTGTATCTAACATGTATATTTAATATTTACCATTTATAGTTAACGTGTATATTTAATATCTAAATTTAACATGTATATTTCACATTTAAAATGACCGTTTGAAATATAGCAAAAAAATAAAATTAATAATGTAAATAATAATAATAATAATAAAAAAATATATAAAAAATTATCAAAATAAAAAATATATATAAGTATAATAATGATAATAAAGCCCTGCGATGAGGTGGCGACTTGTCCAGGGTGTACTCCGCCTTCCGCCCGATTGTAGCTGAAATAGGCACCATCGCCCCCCGCAACCCCAAAGGGAATAAGCGGTAGAAAAATGGATGGATTGATAATAATAATAAAAATTATGATATAAATAATAAAAAAAATAGTGAAAAATATTTTTTTTAAAAGGAAATGACAAATTAAAAATAATAAAAAATTAAATAAAAACAAGTAAAAACACATTTTTTTTTAAATTAACATTCATATTTATATCTAACATGTATATTTAATATTTACCATTTATAGTTAACGTGTATATTTAATATCTAAATTTAACATGTATATTTCACATTTAAAATGACCGTTTAGTTTTGCCATTTAAAAAATATCAAAATAATAATGTAAACAATAACAATAAATAAGAAAAAATAATAAAAAGTTATAAGGCAGCGACTTGTCTAGGGTGTACCCTCACCTTCCGCCCGATTATAGCTGAGATGGGCACCAGTATGAATGTATGAATGGATAATAATAAAAAATAATAATAATAAAAACTATTGCAAATAAAAAATAATAAAATAAAAAATTATAAAAAATATAAATAAATAACAAAGTAAATAATAAAAAATACAAAAATGAAAAAATTTTAAAAATAATAAAAACAAATTTTTTTAAAAACAATTAACATTCATATTTATATCAAACAAGTATATTTAATATTTACCATTTATAGTTAACATGTATATTTAATATCTAAATTTAACATGTATATTTCACATTTAAAATGACCGTTTAGTTTTGACATTTAAAAAATAAATAAAAATAGAAATGTAAATAATAACAGAGAAAATGAAAAAACTAAAGCCAAGAAAAACAACATTTAACGGATTATATGTGGAATATTTTTTAGTTTTAATAGACTTATAAAACATGGAGGGAAAAATAAGTCTGCTCTCGTAACGACGACGGAGTGTTTTCTTAACATTATTAAGCTGCGTCACAGTCATGGTTGAGAATAAAAGTACTCACACGATGAGTTCGCCCTTGCTCATGTTGGCAGAGTGGAGGAAGAAACAGGCGAGTCCTGAGAAGATGTCAAAGCCGACATGAAAGTCTTCAACTGTCACTTCCACTCCTTCTCGGCTTCTTCACGCAGCCATCTTCACACCACGTGACCACGGCGGAAACCAGCCATGCTTTCAAAATAAAACGGCCTTCAAAATGTCATACTTTTTTAACGCAAATTTTGACGGAGTAGTTCCCTTCTATCACAAAATGTAGGATTTATAATTGGTGTGGAGCGTGTTGCAGAAGCAAATTCAACAACACATTATTTTTATTTGAATTTAAAAAAATATTTTTTTTGTTTTATTGACCAAAATAATTCGTCCGCAACATCCTGGACGCCACGTGACCACGGCGGAAACCAGCGATGGTCTCAAAATAAAACAGCCCTAAAAATGTCATACTTTTTTAACGCTAATTTTGACAGAGTAGTTCTCTTCTATCACAAAATCTATAATCTATAAATGGTTTGGCACGTGTATCAGAAACGACTTTCACGACACATTATTTTTATTTGAATTTAAAAAAAGATTATTTTATTTGTTATATTGAAAAAGAAAATTCCTCCGCAACATCCTGGACACCACGTGACCGCGGCGGAAACCAGCGATGCTTTCAAAATAAAACTGCCTTAAAAATGTCATACTTTCTAACGCTAATTTTGACGGTTTAGTTCCCTTTTATCACAAATCTATAATCTATAAATGCTGTGGCACACTTATCAGAAACGACTTTCATAACACATTATTTGTATTTTAATTATTATTATTTTTCTTTATTGAAAAAGAAAATTCCTCCGCAACATCCTGGACGTCACGTGACCGCAGCGGAAACCAGCGATGCTTTCAAAATAAAACAGCCTTAAAAATGTCATACTTTTTAGCGCTAATTTTGACAGATTAGTTCCCTTTTTTTTCACAAATCTATAATCTATAAATACTGTGGAACAATTATCAGAAACGACTTTCACAACACATTATTTTATTTTAATTATTATTAATTTTTTTTATTGAACAAGAAAATTCCTCCGCAACATCTTGGACACCACGTGACCGCGGCGGAAATCAGCGATGATTTCAAAATAAAACAGCCCTAAAAATGTCATACTTTTTAACGCTAATTTTGACAGAGTAGTTCCCTTCTATTACAAATCTATAATCTATAAATGGTTTGGCACGTGTATCAGAAAATATTTTCACAACACATCATTTTATTTTTTTTTAAAAGTTTAACTATTCATTTTATTTTTATTTTATTTACTTTGAGTACCTTGAAGGTAGAAAAGCGCTAAACAAGTACAACCCATTTATCATTTATTCATTTTGTTTTTGCGACCTTGTATGTACACACATATATATATATGTATATATATATATATATATGTATATATATATATATATATATATATATATATATATATATATATATATACACATATATATATATATATATATATATATACACATATATATATATATATATATATATATATACACATATATATATATATATATATATATATATATATATATATATATATATATATACACATATATATATATATATATATATATATATATATATATATATATATATATATATATATATATATAGACATGCACCTGGGGATAGGTTGATTGGCAACACTAAATTGGCCCTAGTGTGTGAATGTGAGTGTGAATGTTGTCTGTCTATCTGTGTTGGCCCTGCGATGAGGTGGCGACTTGTCCAGGGTGTACGCCGCCTTCTGCCTGATTGTAGCTGAGATAAGCACCAGCGCCCCCCACGACCCCAAAGGGAACAAGCGATAAAAAAAATGGATGTATGGATCTTAGAGCGGGCCCCCTTGTGTCTGTTGCCGTCACCTCCCCTCTGCAAACCATAACAGATCATCATTGTTGTTTAATGCATATTTTCTATGTTATCTGCAGTGGAGAAGAAACAAAACACACTTTTTTTTTAACCGCAGGTGTCATTTATTTGCCTTTCACAGGGGAGTATTAAAAAAAAAAAAAGGTGAGAGAAAGTCATGCAGCTGACATTCCTCCAAGCTGAGGTGTAAACAGCTGCTGATCACTAAGCTCACGTGGTAGTTAGTGTTCAGCTGCTGTTATCCATGCAGTGTCCAGTGTTATTGACAGGGGGAGGAGCTCAGTTCCATGTCCTTGTGTTTCTTTTCACTGATGATGGTCCTATAGGACAAACTCTTTTCCAGTGTATGTAAGCACATATCTGCACTATATTGCCAGAACTATGGTGTCCACTCGTCCAAATGATGACAATCACTAATGTCCACTCGTGAAATTTTTACACACGGAATTTTTAAACACAGAAAAAAAAATGCTGACAATTTCATGTAATAAAAAATGTTAGCAAAATGTGTGTGTTTAGAAATGATGTTTGTTAAAATACACAGTGTAAAAATTCAGTGCAGAAATTATGAAATTAAAGTGAAAATTTTATGAAATTGTCAGCATAATTTGATGTAAAAAAATTAGGTCCAAAAAATTCAAACACAAAAAAATTAATTCAGTGTTAAAAAAATGTTTCAGAATTAAAAAAAAAATTGAAATATTTTTTTCTGCTCTATAATCCAAAAAATAAGGTAAATTCATGTTCTAATTTAATTTAATTTTGCCGGAAAGAAGTCCTGAGTTTTAAAGAAATAAAACATTTTTACACTGAATTTCTTTTAACAAACTGAATTTTTAAACACACAAAAAATGCTGACAATTTCATCTAATAAAAATTGTGAGAAAAATGTGTGTGTTTGGAAATGATGTTTGTTAAAATACACAGTGTAAAAATTCAGTGCAGAAATTATTAAATTAAAGTGAAAATGCAATGAAATTGTCAGCATAATTTGATTAAAAAAAATAAGTTGAAAAAATTCAAACACAAAAAAATCAGTTGCATAAATTAATTCACTGTTAAAAAAAATAAAGAAAAAGTTTTCGAATACAAAAAACAAAGAAATATTTTTTTTTGCTCTATAGTCTGGAAAATACGCAATTTTCATTTTCTAATTTCATTTAATAAGGGTCTTGAATTTTGAAGCAACAAAACATTTTTACATTTTAACAAACTGAATTTTTAAACACAAACAAAAGTGCTGACAATTTCATCCAATAAAAATTGTTAGCAAAATGTGTGTGTTTAGAAATGATGTTTGTTAAAATACACAGTGTAAAAATTCAGTGCGGAAATTATGAAATAAAGTGAAAATGTTATGAAATTGTCAGCATAATTTGATAGAAAATTAAGTTTGCAAAATTCAAACGCAAAAAAAACTGTTACATAAATTATTTTTGTGTAAAAAAAATGAAGAAATATTTTTTTCTGCTCTATAGTCCGGAACATTTCATTTTCTAATTCCACAAAAATTTACCGGAAAGGTGACTTGAGTTTTGAAGCAACAAAATATTTTTACACTGAATTTTTACACACGGAATTTTTAAACTCACATAAAAAAATGCTGACAATTTCACCCAACAAAAAATTGTGAGCAAAAATGTGTGTTTAGAAATTATTCTTGTTAAAATACACAATATAACAATTCGGTGCAGAAATTATGAAATAAAGTGAAAATGTTATGAAATTGTCAGCATAATTTGATAGAAAATTAAGTTTGCAAAATTCAAACGCAAAAAAAAACTGTTACATAAATTATTTTAGTGTAAAAAAACAAAACAAGTTTTCGAATAAAAAAACTGAAGAAATATTTTTTTCTGCTCTATAGTCCGGAAAATTTCATTTTCTAATTCCACTAAAATTTACCGTTAAGGTGTCTTGAGTTTTGAAGCAACAAAACATTTTTACACGGAATTTTTAGACACGGAATTTTTAAACTCACATAAAAAAATGCTGACAATTTCACCCAACAAAAAATTGTGGGCATAAATGTGTGTGTTTGGAAATTATTCTTGTTAAAATACACAATATAAAAATTCTGTGCAAAAATTATGAAATTAAACTGAAATTTTATGAATTTTTCAGCATAATTTGACGTAAAAAATTAAGTAAAAAAAAATCAAACACTAAAAAATGTATTAATTCAGTGTAAGAACATTTTTTTTAGAATTTAAAAATTTTGAAATATTTTTTTCTGCTCTATAGTCCAAAAAATAAGGTAAATTCATTTTCTAATTTAATTAAATTTACCGGAGAAGGGTCTTGAGTTTTGAAGCAACCAAACATTTTTACACAGAATTTTTACTCACGGAATTTTTAAACACACACAAAAATGCTGACAATTTCATGTAATAAAAAATGTTAGCAAAATGTGTGTGTTTAGAAATGATGTTTGTTAAAATACACAGGGAAAAAATTGCGAAAAATTATGAAATAAAGTGAAAATGTTATGAAATTGTCAGCATAATTTGATAAAAAAATTAAGTTTGCAAAATTCAAACGCAAAAAAAACTGTTACATAAATTATTTTAGTGTAAAAAAAAATGAAGAAATATTTTTTTCTGCTCTATAGCCCGGAAAATGTCATTTTCTAATTTCCCTAAAATTTACCGGAAAGGTGAGTTGAGTTTTGAAGCAACAAAATATTTTTACACTGAATTTTTACACACGGAATTTTTAAACTCACACAAAAAATGCTGACAATTTCACCCAACAAAAAATTGTGAGCAAAAATGTGTGTGTTTAGAAATTATTCTTGTTAAAATACACAGTATAAAAATTCTGTGCAAAAATTCTGAAATTAAACTGAAATTTTATGAATTTTTCAGCATAATTTGACATAAAAAAAATTAAGTAAAAAAAAAATCAAACACTAAAAAAAATGTATTAATTCAGTGTTAGAACATTTTTTTTAGAATTTAAAAAATGTTTAATATTTTTTTCTGCTCTATAGTCCAAAAAATAAATTAAATACATTTTTTTATTTCATTTAATTTACCGGAACAGGGTCTTGAATTTTGAAATATTTTTACACTGCATTTTAACAAACTGAATGTTTAAACACACAAAAATGCTGACAATTTCATCCAATAAAATTTGTGAGAAAAATGTGTGTGTTTAGAAATGATGTTTGTTAAAATACACAATATAACAATTTAGTGCAGAAATTATTAAATTAAACTGAAATTTATGAATTTTTCAGCATAATTTGATAGAAAATTAAGTTTGCAAAATTCAAACGCAAAAAAAAACTGTTACATAAATTATTTTAGTGTAAAAAAAAACAAGTTTTCGAATAAAAAAAAATGAAAAAATATTTTTTTCTGCTCTATAGTCCGGAAAATTTCATTTTCTAATTTCACTAAAATTTACCGGAAAGGTGACTTGAGTTTTGAAGCAACAAAATATTTTTAAACTGAATTTTTACACACGGAATTTTTAAACTGACATAAAAAATGCTGACAATTTCACCCAACAAAAAATTGTGAGCAAAAATGTGTGTGTTTAGAAATGATGTTTGTTAAAATACACAGTGTAAAAATTCAGTGCAGAAATTATGAAATTAAAGTGAAAATGCAATGAAATTATCAAGTTAAAAAAATTCAATCACTAAAAAAATTATTAACTCAGTGTTAGAACATTTTTTTTTAGAATTTAAACAATTTTTAATATTTTTTTCTGCTCTATAGTCCAAAAAATAAGGTAAATTCATTTTCTAATTGAATTTAATTTACCGAAAAAAAGTCCTGAGTTTTGAAGAAATAAACATTTTTTTACACTGAATTTCTTTTAACAAACTGAATTTTTAAACACACAAAAATGCTGACAACTTCATCCAATAAAAATTGTGAGAAAAATGTGTGTTTGGAAATGATGTTTGTTAAAATACACAGTGTAAAAATTCAGTGCAGAAATTATGAAAT
This sequence comes from Nerophis ophidion, assembly GCF_033978795.1. NCBI lineage: Eukaryota > Metazoa > Chordata > Actinopteri > Syngnathiformes > Syngnathidae > Nerophis > Nerophis ophidion. The sequence continues at coordinate 7,320,816 of NC_084638.1, forward strand.
TAAAGTGAAAATGCAATGAAATTGTCAGCATATTTTGATTTAAAAAGATAAGTTGAAAAAATTCAAACACAAAAAAATCAGTTGCATAAATTAATTCAATGTTAAAAAAATAAAGAAAAAGTTTTCGAATACAAAAAACAAAGAAATTTTTTTTTTTGCTCTATAGACTGGAAAATACGCAATTTCATTTTCTAATTTCATTTAATTTACCGGAAAAGGGTCTTGAATTTTGAAGCAACAAAACATTTTTACATTTTAACGAACTGAATTTTTAAACACACACAAAAATGCTGACAATTTCATCTAATAAAAAATTGTGAGAAAAATGTGTGTTTAGAAATGATGTTTGTTAAAATACACAGTGTAAAAATTCAGTGCAAAAAATTATGAAATAAAGTGAAAATGTTATGAAATTGTCAGCATAATTTGATAAAAAAATTAAGTTTGCAAACTTCAAACGCAAAAAAAACTGTTACATAAATTATTTTTGTGTAAAAAAAAATGAAGAAATATTTTTTTCTGCTCTATAGTCCGGAAAATTTCATTTTCTAATTTCCCTAAAGTTTACCGGAAAGGTGACTTGAGTTTTGAAGCAACAAAATATTTTTACACTGAATTTTTACACATGGAATTTTTAAACTCACACAAAAAAGTGCTGACAATTTCACCTAACAAAAAATTGTGAGCAAAAATGTGTGTGTTTAGAAATGATGTTTGTTAAAATACACAATATAAAAATTATGTGCAAAAATTATGAAATTAAACTGAAATTTTATGAATTTTTCAGCATAATTTGACGTAAAAAATTAAGTTAAAAAAAAATCAAACACTAAAAAAAATGTATTAATTCAGTGTTAGAACATTTTTTTTTAGAATTTAAAAAATTTGAAATATTTTTTTCTGCTCTATAGTCCAAAAAATATGGTAAATTAATTTTCTAATATCATTTAATTTACCGGAACAGGGTCTTGAATTTTGAAACATTTTTACACTGTATTTTAACAAACTGAATGTTTAAACACACACAAAAATGCTGACAATTTCATCCAATAAAAAATGTGAGCAAAAATGTGTGTGTTTAGAAATTATTCTTGTTAAAATACACAGTATAAAAATTCTGTGCAAAAATTCTGAAATTAAACTGAAATTTTATGAATTTTTCAGCATAATTTGACATAAAAAAAAATAAGTAAAAAAAAAATCAAACACTAAAAAAAATGTATTAATTCAGTGTTAGAACATTTTTTTAGAATTTAAAAAATGTTTAATATTTTTTTCTGCTCTATAGTCCAAAAAATAAATTAAATACATTTTTTTATTTCATTTAATTTACCGGAACAGGGTCTTGAATTTTGAAATATTTTTACACTGCATTTTAACAAACTGAATGTTTAAACACACAAAAATGCTGACAATTTCATCCAATAAAATTTGTGAGAAAAATGTGTGTGTTTAGAAATGATGTTTGTTAAAATACACAATATAACAATTCAGTGCAGAAATTATTAAATTAAACTGAAATTTATGAATTTTTCAGCATAATTTGATAGAAAATTAAGTTTGCAAAATTCAAACGCAAAAAAAAACTGTTACATAAATTATTTTAGTGTAAAAAAAAACAACAAGTTTTCGAATAAAAAAAAATGAAAAAATATTTTTTTCTGCTCTATAGTCCGGAAAATTTCATTTTCTAATTTCACTAAAATTTACCGGAAAGGTGACTTGAGGTTTGAAGCAACAAAATATTTTTAAACTGAATTTTTACACACGGAATTTTTAAACTGACATAAAAAATGCTGACAATTTCACCCAACAAAAAATTGTGAGCAAAAATGTGTGTGTTTAGAAATGATGTTTGTTAAAATACACAGTGTAAAAATTCAGTGCAGAAATTATGAAATTAAAGTGAAAATGCAATGAAATTGTCAAGTTAAAAAAATTCAATCACTAAAAAAATTATTAACTCAGTGTTAGAACATTTTTTTTTAGAATTTAAACAATTTTTAATATTTTTTTCTGCTCTATAGTCCAAAAAATAAGGTAAATTCATTTTCTAATTGAATTTAATTTACCGAAAAAAAGTCCTGAGTTTTGAAGAAATAAACATTTTTTTACACTGAATTTCTTTTAACAAACTGAATTTTTAAACACACAAAAATGCTGACAACTTCATCCAATAAAAATTGTGAGAAAAATGTGTGTTTGGAAATGATGTTTGTTAAAATACACAGTGTAAAAATTCAGTGCAGAAATTATGAAATTAAAGTGAAAATGCAATGAAATTGTCAGCATATTTTGATTTAAAAAGATAAGTTGAAAAAATTCAAACACAAAAAAATCAGTTGCATAAATTAATTCAATGTTAAAAAAATAAAGAAAAAGTTTTCGAATACAAAAAACAAAGAAATATTTTTTTTTGCTCTATAGACTGGAAAATACGCAATTTCATTTTCTAATTTCATTTAATTTACCGGAAAAGGGTCTTGAATTTTGAAGCAACAAAACATTTTTACATTTTAACGAACTGAATTTTTAAACACACACAAAAATGCTGACAATTTCATCTAATAAAAAATTGTGAGAAAAATGTGTGTTTAGAAATGATGTTTGTTAAAATACACAGTGTAAAAATTCAGTGCAAAAAATTATGAAATAAAGTGAAAATGTTATGAAATTGTCAGCATAATTTGATAAAAAAATTAAGTTTGCAAACTTCAAACGCAAAAAAAACTGTTACATAAATTATTTTTGTGTAAAAAAAAATGAAGAAATATTTTTTTCTGCTCTATAGTCCGGAAAATTTCATTTTCTAATTTCCCTAAAGTTTACCGGAAAGGTGACTTGAGTTTTGAAGCAACAAAATATTTTTACACTGAATTTTTACACATGGAATTTTTAAACTCACACAAAAAAGTGCTGAAAATTTCACCTAACAAAAAATTGTGAGCAAAAATGTGTGTGTTTAGAAATGATGTTTGTTAAAATACACAATATAAAAATTATGTGCAAAAATTATGAAATTAAACTGAAATTTTATGAATTTTTCAGCATAATTTGACGTAAAAAATTAAGTTAAAAAAAAATCAAACACTTAAAAAAATGTATTAATTCAGTGTTAGAACATTTTTTTTTAGAATTTAAAAAATTTGAAATATTTTTTTCTGCTCTATAGTCCAAAAAATATGGTAAATTAATTTTCTAATATCATTTAATTTACCGGAACAGGGTCTTGAATTTTGAAACATTTTTACACTGTATTTTAACAAACTGAATGTTTAAACACACACAAAAATGCTGACAATTTCATCCAATAAAAAATGTGAGCAAAAATGTGTGTGTTTAGAAATTATTCTTGTTAAAATACACAGTATAAAAATTCTGTGCAAAAATTCTGAAATTAAACTGAAATTTTATGAATTTTTCAGCATAATTTGACATAAAAAAAATTAAGTAAAAAAAAAATCAAACACTAAAAAAAATGTATTAATTCAGTGTTAGAACATTTTTTTTAGAATTTAAAAAATGTTTAATATTTTTTTCTGCTCTATAGTCCAAAAAATAAATTAAATACATTTTTTTATTTCATTTAATTTACCGGAACAGGGTCTTGAATTTTGAAATATTTTTACACTGCATTTTAACAAACTGAATGTTTAAACACACAAAAATGCTGACAATTTCATCCAATAAAATTTGTGAGAAAAATGTGTGTGTTTAGAAATTATGTTTGTTAAAATACACAATATAACAATTCAGTGCAGAAATTATTAAATTAAACTGAAATTTATGAATTTTTCAGCATAATTTGATAGAAAATTAAGTTTGCAAAATTCAAACGCAAAAAAAAACTGTTACATAAATTATTTTAGTGTAAAAAAAAACAACAAGTTTTCGAATAAAAAAAAATGAAAAAATATTTTTTTCTGCTCTATAGTCCGGAAAATTTCATTTTCTAATTTCACTAAAATTTACCGGAAAGGTGACTTGAGGTTTGAAGCAACAAAATATTTTTAAACTGAATTTTTACACACGGAATTTTTAAACTGACATAAAAAATGCTGACAATTTCACCCAACAAAAAATTGTGAGCAAAAATGTGTGTGTTTAGAAATGATGTTTGTTAAAATACACAGGTTAAAAATTCAGTGCAGAAATTATGAAATTAAAGTGAAAATGCAATGAAATTGTCAAGTTAAAAAAATTCAATCACTAAAAAAATTATTAACTCAGTGTTAGAAAATTTTTTTTTAGAATTTAAACAATTTTTAATATTTTTTTCTGCTCTATAGTCCAAAAAATAAGGTAAATTCATTTTCTAATTGAATTTAATTTACCGAAAAAAAGTCCTGAGTTTTGAAGAAATAAACATTTTTTTACACTGAATTTCTTTTAACAAACTGAATTTTTAAACACACAAAAATGCTGACAACTTCATCCAATAAAAATTGTGAGAAAAATGTGTGTTTGGAAATGATGTTTGTTAAAATACACAGTGTAAAAATTCAGTGCAGAAATTATGAAATTAAAGTGAAAATGCAATGAAATGGTCAGCATATTTTGATTTAAAAAGATAAGTTGAAAAAATTCAAACACAAAAAAATCAGTTGCATAAATTAATTCAATGTTAAAAAAATAAAGAAAAAGTTTTCGAATACAAAAAACAAAGAAATATTTTTTTTTGCTCTATAGACTGGAAAATACGCAATTTCATTTTCTAATTTAATTTAATTTACCGGAAAAGGGTCTTGAATTTTGAAGCAACAAAACATTTTTACATTTTAACGAACTGAATTTTTAAACACACACAAAAATGCTGACAATTTCATCTAATAAAAAATTGTGAGAAAAATGTCTGTTTAGAAATGATGTTTGTTAAAATACACAGTGTAAAAATTCAGTGCAAAAAATTATGAAATAAAGTGAAAATGTTATGAAATCGTCAGCATAATTTGATAAAAAAATTAAGTTTGCAAACTTCAAACGCAAAAAAAACTGTTACATAAATTATTTTTGTGTAAAAAAAAATGAAGAAATATTTTTTTCTGCTCTATAGTCCGGAAAATTTCATTTTCTAATTTCCCTAAAGTTTACCGGAAAGGTGACTTGAGTTTTGAAGCAACAAAATATTTTTACACTGAATTTTTACACATGGAATTTTTAAACTCACACAAAAAAGTGCTGACAATTTCACCTAACAAAAAATTGTGAGCAAAAATGTGTGTGTTTAGAAATGATGTTTGTTAAAATACACAATATAAAAATTATGTGCAAAAATTATGAAATTAAACTGAAATTTTATGAATTTTTCAGCATAATTTGACGTAAAAAATTAAGTTAAAAAAAAATCAAACACTAAAAAAAATGTATTAATTCAGTGTTAGAACATTTTTTTTTAGAATTTAAAAAATTTGAAATATTTTTTTCTGCTCTATAGTCCAAAAAATATGGTAAATTAATTTTCTAATATCATTTAATTTACCGGAACAGGGTCTTAAATTTTGAAACATTTTTACACTGTATTTCAACAAACTGAATGTTTAAACACACACAAAAATGCTGACAATTTCATCCAATAAAAAATGTGAGCAAAAATGTGTGTGTTTAGAAATTATTCTTGTTAAAATACACAGTATAAAAATTCTGTGCAAAAATTATGAAATTAAACTGAAATTTTATGAATTTTTCAGCATAATTTGATAGAAAAAAAAAAAAACTACATATTTTTTTCTGCTCTATAGTCCCAAAAAACCAAGTTAAATTAATTTTCTAATTTAATATAATTTACCGGAGAAGGGTCTTGAGTTTTGAAGCAACCAAACATTTTTACACTGAATTTTTACACACAGAATTTTTAAACACACACAAAAATGCTGACAATTTCATCCAATAATAAAAATTTTGAGCAAAATGTGTGTGTTTAGAAATGATGTTTGTTAAAATACACAGTGTAAAAATTCAGTGCAGAAATTATGAAATTAAAGTGGAACATTTTATGAAATTGTCACTTGATGCAAAATTAAAACGCAAAAAAATCATAAATTAATTCACAGTCAAAAAACATCGTACATTTTCTTGCGATCCACGGCAACAAAAGCTGCTCTCTCCTCCCATCCCTCGCTGCTTTTAGCACTCGCTAAATTAACCACCGGGAGAAGAATCTGTCAATTCAGCAACTTTTCTCCGATTCAAGTTGAGAGCTCAGGCTAGAAAGTCCGGACGTGAGAGGAAAGTTCCGGTTCATGGTCGCCACCTTTTAAAGGGACTAGAGGAGGCGGCTTGGACAGATCCTTCAAAGTCAGACTACCTGCCAGGTGTGAAGGGAGGCGGGGGGGCCGACACGGGCAGAGGGCCGTCCCACAACGGTGTGTTCAGCTGTTCTTCTGCTGCGTCTCTCTTTGAGCCGAGGACGACGCACCTGGACCCTCCTCGGCGTCGTTGGCATCTGGGCGAGAGGGCGGAGCCTCGTTTTATTTTGAAAATATCAGCGGGCTAAAACACAGAACTAGTAGTAGTCGTATTTCCTTCAATTGCCGCCGAGCCGCTAATTAATTTAAAACCTCTTCTCACTCCGGCACTTACCAGAGGCATGCGGTAAAAGTAAGCATGCGCTAATTATTTTAAAACCTCACTCCGGCGCTTGCCAAAGGCATGCGGTAAAAGTAAGCATGCGCTAATTATTTTAAAACCTCTTCTCACCCCGGCGCTTACCAAAGGCATGCGGTAAAAGTAAGCATGCGCTAATTTTTAAAACCTCTTCTCACTCCGGCGCTTACCAAAGGCATGCGGTAAAAGTAAGCATGCGCTAATTATTTTAAAACCTCTTCTCACCCCGGCGCTTACCAAAGGCATGCGATAAAAGTAAGCATGCGCTAATTTTTAAAACCTCTTCTCACTCCGGCGCTTATCAAAGGCACGCGGTAAAAGTAAGCATGTGCTAATTATTTTAAAACCTTCTCACTCCGGCGCTTACCAAAGGCATGCGGTAAAAGTAAGCATGCGCTAATTATTTTAAAACCTCACTCCGGCGATTACCAAAGGCATGCGGTAAAAGTAAGCATGTGCTAATTGTTTTAAAACCTCCTCTCACTCCGGCGCTTACCAAAGGCATGCGGTAAGAGTAAGGATGCGCTAATTATTTTAAAACCTCCTCTCACTCCGGCGCTTACCAAAGGCATGCGGTAAAAGTAAGCATGCGCTTATTATTTTAAAACTTCTTATGCGGTAAAAGTAAGCATGCGCTAATTAATTTAAAATCCCTTCTCACTCCGGCGCTTACCAAAGGCATGCGGTAAAAGTAAGCATGCGCTAATTATTTTAAAACCTCACTCGGGCGCTTACCAAAGGCATGCGGTAAAAGTAAGCATGCGCTAATTATTTTAAAACTTCTTATGCGGTAAAAGTAAGCATGTGCTAATTATTTTAAAACCTCTTCTCACTCCGGCGCTTACCAAAGGCATGCGGTAAAAGTAAGCATGCGCTAATTATTTTAAAACCTCTTATGCGGTAAAAGTAAGCATGCGCTAATTATTTCAAAACTTCTTCTCACTCCGGCGCTTACCAAAGGCATGCGGTAAAAGTAAGCATGCGCTAATTATTTTAAAACCTCTTATGCGGTAAAAGTAAGCATGCGCTAATTATTTTAAAACCTCTTCTCATTCCGGCGCTTACCAAAGGCATGTGGTAAAAGTAAGCATGCGCTAATTATTTTAAAACCTCACTCTGGCGCTTATCAAAGGCATGCGGTAAAAGTAAGCGTGCGCTAATTATTTCAAAACCTCTTATGACTCCGGCGCTTACCAAAGGCATGCGGTAAAAGTAAGCATGCGCTAACTATTTTAAAACCTCTTCTCACTCCGGCGCTTGCCAAAAGGCATGCGGTAAAAGTAAGCATGCGCTAATTATTTTAAAACTTCTTATGCGGTAAAAGTAAGCATGCGCTAATTATTTTAAAACCTCACTCCGGCGCTTATCAAAGGCATGCGGTAAAAGTAAGCATGCACTAATTATTTTAAAACCTCTTCTCACTCCGGCGCTTACCAAAGGCATGCGGTAAAAGTAAGCATGCGCTAATTATTTTAAAACCTCTTCTCACTCCGGCGCTTACCAAAGGCATGCGGTAAAAGTAAGCATGTGCTAATTATTTTAAAACCTCTTCTCACTCCGACACTTACCAAAGGCATGCAGTAAAAATTTTAATGTAATGTAAGAATACCATCATGAAAAGCACATTTAATAAAAAAAAACATTATTCTGGTCTTACCTTTACTTATAAATATAGTCCACGCCAACTCCTTCTAATCAAAATCATCGATAACTTGTTTAAAAAAGTCTTCCTTATCTTTCTTCAGTTTTAAAAGTCTCTCTGTCTCTCTGGAGATCTTCTTTTATTACCTCCTGCTTCCACTGAAAGTCCAGTTTAGAAAACTGCTATCAGAAGGTCCGTCATACCCGTCCCAGCACAGATATAACGTGACTCATTGTCACTTCTTCTGCAGCCGAGTGGTCGCAAGAAGGATCGCTAGCGCCCTCTACCACCAGGAGGCGGGAGTCATTTAACGACTCATATTTGACACACGCAGCTACGGTATTGCGACGGTCTCAAGCCGTCGTCTTGCGGGTTCACAGGGCCGCCAAGGAAGGGCATGGCTTGAGCAGTTTGACTTTGTTTACTTTTCAATAAAACCTCAGTCCGGGTCGCTTTTCCGCTCCTCTCGGCTCGCCGCCATCTTGTCTGTCGGACCGTCGGCTCCAACGGTATATTAATAAAACATAGCTGCTTACTGTTCTTTTTAGCATAGCTTGGACCTTAAATCCTACTAAATAGCTCTTGATCTTCTTCCCTTTATGCGATTTCAAATGATTGAAATCAGCCTCTTCCATTTTGAAAATGATGACAGGGGAAGTGTCACTCGTGACGTGACGAGTTTGACCCTGTGGTAATGCTAAGCGTGCGCTAATTATTTTGCGGCGGTAATTCAAGACAGGCGCATACTACAAGCCCGGCGGCAACTGAAGTAACGGAAGACCTCACCTCCGCCTCCTGCGTGGATGTGCACCTGGGACAAGGACAGGGACATCTCTCGGCCCTCGGGGTCAGTGGGACTCTGCAGGATGTCATGCATGGCGTTTCTACGTCCGGTCCGGCCGGAGGCGATGAAGTCGGCGTACGTGACCTCGACATCAGACATGGCTCGAGCATCGTTCACACGGCAACACCTGCAAGTAGGAGCACGGGGAGACCCTTACTCACAATATTAGGCTGACCATACGTCCTCTTTTCCCCGCCATGTCTTTTTAAATGCGTGTATTTTCAATGTAGGTCCAGGGTTAAGTTACCGTAAGGGCGTGCTATGAAGTCATTACCTTTGACACCGGCTTGCCGGTCCAGCAACATAACACATTTCGTTAGAACATCCTCACGGTATCACATTATAAACGCAACATAATTACCCAGAATCCCTTGCATCCATGACTATTCCAGGCTATATTGCGTCGGTTGAGGTGGGAGGGGTTTGGAAGAGGGGGGTGTATATTGTAACACTTGGAACTCTGGGTAATTGTTCTCTTGTGTTTATGTTGTGTTAGGGTGCAGATGAAATGTGTTGGTCATTCTTGTTTGGTGTGGCTCCACAGTGCGGTGCATATTTGTACGGCCACCCTCAGTGTGACCTGCATGGCTGTTTTATTAAGTATGTCTTGTAGTCATATTACAGAGAAAAAATTTTTTAATTATATAACAGGCTACATATATTTATCGACTTGAATGTAAAAATATACATAAATATTAAAAAAATATAAAAATATAAGATTTACCTTAAAATTAGATATAAAACTGTTAGATTGTTAGTATGGACATGGACTTTTACATATTTAATGAAACTTAATTACTGTAATTTACATGAATTTGAAAATAATTAAGAGAAAACAGAAAATGATATGTATAATTAATTTGGTGTTTTTCTGTAAAAAAAAATGGAAATATACATATTTTGTCATTTCTGGCATATTACTTAAAATAACAGGCCGTTTATTTACGATAATGTCTTCAATTCTACAGTTTTATAACCTATTTGAAAAAAATTGAAAAATTACAGTAGAAATTTAGAATAAATTAACCATAAAAATATATATTTGTTTTATGTTTTATTCATTTTTTTTAACGAATTAAGTAACGTTTATGACAACCTTTTTCCAAAACACGATATAGAATGTGAGATAAGTGTTTGTCATTCTTGTTTGATGTGGATCCACAGTGTGGCGCATATTTGTAACAGTGTTAGAGTTGTTTGTACGGCCACCCTCAGTGTGACCTGCATGGCTGTTTTATTCAGTATGTCTTGTAGTCATATTACAGAGAAAATTTTAAAATTATATAACAAGCTGCATATATTTTTGACTTGAATGTAAAAATATACATAAATATTAAAAAATAAGATTTACCTTAAAATTACATATAAAACTGTTAAAATGTTAGTATGGACATGGACCTTTACATATTTAATGAAAGTTAATTACTGTAATTTTACATGAATTTGAAAATAATAACAGAAAACAAAAAATGATATGTATAATTAATTTAGTATTTTTCTGTAAAAAAAAATAGAAATATACATTGTTTGTCATTATTGGCATATTACTTAAAATAACAGGCCGTTTGTTTATTTACAGATAATGTCTTCAATTCTACAGTTTTATAACCTATTTTAAAAAATTGAAAAATTACTGTAGAAATTTAGAGTAAATTAACCATAAAAATATATATTTGTTTTCTTTTTTTATTATTTTTTTGATGAATTAAGTAATGTTTATGACAACCTTTTTCCATAACACGATATAGAATGTGAGATAAGTGTTTGTCATTCTTGTTTGATGTGGCTCCACAGTGCGGCGCATATTTGTAACAGTGGTAAAGTTGTTTGTCAAGCCACCCTCAGTGTGACCTGTATGGCTGTTTTATTAAGTATGTCTTGCAGTCATATTACAGAGAAAAATTTTAAATTGTTAGAATTACCATAATTCTTTATATAACAGGCTACATATATTTTTCGACTCGAATGTAAAAATATACATAAATATTTAAAAAAATAAGATTTACCTCAAAATTACATATAAAACTGTTAGATTGTTAGTATGGACATGGACTTTTACATATTTAATGAAAGTTAATGACTGTAATTTTACATGAATTTGAAAATAATAACAGAAAACAAAAAATGATATGTATAATTAATTTGGTATTTTTCTGTAAAAAAAAATATAATTACTGGCATATTACTTAAAATAACAGGCCGTTTATTTACGATAATGTCTTCAATTCTACAGTTTTCTAACCTATTTAAAAAAATTTGAAAAATTACAGTAGAAATTTAGGATAAATTAACCATCAAAATATATATTTGTTTTATTTTTTATTAATTTTTTTTAACGAATTAAGTAACATTTATGACAACCTTTTTTCCAAAACACGATATAGAATGTGAGGATAATGAATACGTTTATCATTTCTTTTCAAAACGCTTACAAAAAATGGGACCCCAAAAAAATGTACTGCGGCACCCCATTTTTAATGACTTGATGGGGTCCCTGGGACCCCATTTTAAAAATCCCTAGCACCAACACAGCAGTCAAGAGAGGAGAACATTTTTTTATTTAAATAAATATATTATTTATAAAGCAAGTTCGAGTATTATTGGCAAATGTTCACATATGGTCAGCCTACACAATATTATATTATATATTAAAAGGAAATACGTATATTTATATATTGCTCAAATAAAATGAAGGCCACAAAAAGCGTGTAAAAAGAGGAGACACTGCGCTCTTATTTTGAAGGGACAAACAACAGCCGGGGTTAATTAACCACATTAGCATGTTAGGAGCCAAACAAAGGGAATCATCACCGACTGTACTTTAATATAAATGCATTTTTTGTCACATTTAGATTCATTTATATTCTCCAGGACGGATTTTTGCGGTAGAAGAATTCGTCCCTGGTTGTATGTTTGAATAATAAATGACGTCACCTTATGCCGTGGATGCGGACTCTCAGTGGCTCGGCTCAGCCATCATGGAAACACCACCGCCAAGAACTGGAACAATAAAAACCTAAAAATAACCCCAGTGTGTTCAAATAACGCCGATTGGGGAAGAAAGCGATGTGAAGTAGTAGAAAAATAAGGAGATAATCACATTAGTGGCGGGAGAGTGAGGCCAAGCCAACTGTGAAGTCTCCCGTCTGCCTCTTCCTCCTTTCCGGCCAATCAGCTGCCGGCATGCTGTGAGGCGAGCGCTGATTGGACGAGCGCAAAACAAAGGATGAGAGGAGAACCCCGAGGAGAAGCCGATGCTGCGTTCACGGTCACCTCGGGAAAAAAACAAAACATCGCTTGACAAAAACACGCAAGGATTGTAAATGGCGGAGACGAAAGATAATATCATGTTTATTGATTTTTTGCTTCTTATTTGTCTGATATTTGGCCAAAAGTACAGTAGGCTACAGTACAAAATCACTGGATTTTCAACATAATATTTCCCAAGAGGGGTTT
>NC_084638.1:7335860-7363360 GCF_033978795.1 Nerophis ophidion
AGAAGACACTTTAAGAGGAGCTCTGCAAGGCCTGTGGAGGTGGAGAAGACACTTTAAGAGGAGGCGTGTGGAGGTGGAGAAGACACTTGAAGAGGAGCTCTGCAAGGCCTGTGGAGGTGGAGAAGACACTTTAAGAGGAGGCGTGTGGAGGTGGAGAAGACACTTTAAGAGGAGCTCTGCAAGGCCTGTGGAGGTGGAGAAGACACTTTAAGAGGAGCTTTGCAAGGCCTGTGGAGGTGGAGAAGACACTTTAAGAGGAGCTGTGCAAGGCCTGTGGAGGTGGAGAAGACACTTTGGGAGGAGCTCTGCAAGGCCTGTGGAGGTGGAGAAGACACTTGAAGAGGAGCTCTGCAAGGCGTGTGGAGGTGGAGAAGACACTTGAAGAGGAGGTGTGTGGAGGTGGAGAAGACACTTGAAGAGGAGCTCTGCAAGGCGTGTAGAGGTGGAGAAGACACTTTAAGAGGAGGCGTGTGGAGGTTGAGAAGACACTTTAAGAGCTCTGCAAGGCGTGTGGAGGTGGAGAAGACACTTGAAGAGGAGGCGTGTGGAGGTTGAGAAGACACTTTAAGAGGAGCTCTGCAAGGCCTGTGGAGGTGGAGAAGACACTTTAAGAGGAGGCATGTGGAGGTGGAGAAGACAATGCGATGTGTTGTCACAGAAGAGATTTACACACAACATGATTTAATCCCCAATAGTGCTTTCTCTCTCTCTCTCAGCACATAAGCTGATTTGTTGCAATCTGCTTGTTGTTGTTGTTGTTGTTGCACCACGACTCATCATCATCGTTTTTGTTGTGTATGTATATATTTATACATGTATATATGTTTGTTTATATATATGTGTGTGTGTATATATATATATATATATATATATATATATATATATATATATATATATATATATATATATATATATATATGTATATATGTATATACAAACCCTGTTTCCATATGAGTTGGGAAATTGTGTTAGATGTAAATATAAACAGAATACAATGATTTGCAAATCCTTTTCAAGCCATATTCAGTTGAATATGCTACAAAGACAACATATTTGATGTTCAAACTGATAAACTTTATTTTTTTGTATATAATATTTAACTTAGAATTTGCCAATGTAGTTGGGAAAGGGCATGTTCACCACTGTGTTACATCACCTTTTCTTTTAACAACACTCAATAAACATTTGGGAACTGAGGAAACTAATTGTTGAAGCTTTGAAAGTGGAATTCTTTCCCATTCTTGTTTTAGGTAGACCTTCAGTCCTTCAACAGTCCGGGGTCTCCGCTGTCCTATTTTACGCTTCACACATTTTCCATGGGAGACAGGTCTGGACTGCAGGCGGGCCAGGAAAGTACCCGCATTCTTTCTTTTACAAAGCCAGGCTGTTGTAACACGTGCTGAATGTGGCTTGGCATTGTCTTGCTGAAATAAGCAGGGGCGTCCTTGAAAAATACGGCGTATGTACCTTTCAGCATTAATGGTGCCTTCACAGATGTGTAAGTTACCCATGCCTTGGGCACTAATGCACCCCCATACCATCACACATGCTGGCTTTTGAATTTTGCGTGGATAACAATCTGGATGGTTCACTTCCCCTTTGGTCTGGATGACACCATGTCGAATATTTCCAAAAACAATTTGAAATGTGGACTCGTCAGACCACAGAACACTTTTCCACTTTGCATCAGTCCATCTTAGATGATGTCGGGCCCAGAGAAGCCGGAGGCGTTTCTGGATGTTGTTGATAAATGGCTTTCGCTTGGCATAGAAGAGCTTTAAATTGCACTTACAGATGTAGCGACCAACTGTAATTAGTGACAGTGGTTTCCTGAAGTGTTCCTGAGCCCATGTGGTGATATCCTTTAGAGATTGATGTCGGTTTTTGAGATTCATACGTGTATATATACATATGAATCTGTTTGTGTATATATATGTGTATATGTAGGTAGACATTCATGTATGTGTATGGTTCAGGATCTAAATGGTGTTCCAAAGACTAGATAGGTCTCACATGACGTGTTTCACACTTTTATTTATAGAAAAGGACTGAGTTCCAACACAAATCAATATAAAATGGTAGTAGCGTTACATAAATAGTCATCAATTCTGGCTTTATAGACAGTAGCTCAACAACTTGCACCAAAAAAAAAAAAAAGGACAAATAAAAAAAAAAAAAAAAAGATGTCAACTATGATACTTCTGCGGCAACAAATACTGGAAATATCTTTTTTTTTTATTTAGTCATCAGTAGCACAAACGTTCAAAATTCCCTCGAGTTGGAAAAGAAAAGCCAAACAAACACGCTTGTACGCCAAGAAGGAAGGAAGGAAAGCAGGAAGACGGCAAAATAAGAGGGAGGAAGCGGAAAGACTTCCTGTTGGAGCGCCGCCACACGCCTCAGTCACGGTTCCCAAAAAGTACGTTTCCACCTAAAAAGGCTGACGAAAGTCCTCTTATTAGTTCCCACGGTCTGGACAAGACACTGAAGGCTGATTGGACAAAGAAATACGTCGACATGGCGTCAAGAAAGGCATTTTTGTTTTTCCTTCTCCCAGCTGCAAAGCATGCTGGGACTCTGGCCCCTCCCCCTTTCCCTCCCTAGTGGTTGGCTCTGGCGCTTCCAAAAGTGGGTTTCTGCATAGTCGGGTTGAGGACAGACGCTGTGAGTCCAGAGCTAGTAAAAGGTAGCAAAAAAAGAAGAGAAAAGTCCACAGGAGCACCTGAGAAATGTTCAAGTACACAAACCAAAACAAAAAAACACTCGTCATAAATAATTATCATTTTACAATTTTCTCAATCGACGCTGGAATATTTACAATATTTTATTTAAATGCTGCTCCTTTTTTTGTGTGTTTCCTTTAAGCCATGTCCCTGAGAACTAAGGATAGCCTCGTTTGATGTCTTCCGAGAAGAAAAACTCATCCAAACGGCGCGGGTCAACAACACCCGGGTCCACGTTTGCGCCAGGCAGGGACGTCGGAGAGGTATTTGTGTCACGTGACTTCAGTCCCAGGAGCAAAGGAACAGGAACTAGGAAGCCATTTTTTTTTTTTATGTACAAGAAGCGACTGCCTGACCAATGCCAGAAAATACTAGTCTTTCGTACTTGGGACCTCGGAGAAGGGAAGCATCAGTCATGTCTTTCACATTCACACTCAATCTGGACTGTAGTGTAGGGTAGGACCTCCAGTTCACCTACTGCCTTTTTACGTGTGTGTGTGTGTGTGTGTGTGTGTGTGTGTGTGTGATAGATGATGTTGGAGTCACTAAGGAGGACAACTGTGGTGAGTGCAAGGCTCCTAATATTTCTGACAACAACAGAGGTACTACTGTACTTTTTGTTTTGTTTAATGCTTTTACAAATGTATTTAGCTTCTTACTGAGTGCAGGGGTGTCCTAACTTTGTTTGTTTTGGGTCGTATCAGTAAATCCTGCGCACACTTCCACGTGCAATTCATAGTCACTAACCTGCATTAGTCACAATGTCCACAAGATGGCGACAAAGGTGCAGCAATGATCCTGTCAGATAGGTGCAATGAAGTTCTTTAATAAACGTAGTTTGGACACCCCCGCCCTAGGGGCTCGGTCCTAGTCCATGTGTGCGGATCCCCCGCCCTAGTGACTCAGATGCTTGGTCCTAGTCCGTGTGTGTGTGGACACCCCCGCCCTAGTGGCTCGGACGCTTGGTTCTAGTCCGTGTGTGTGTGGACACCCCCGCCCTAGTGGCTCGGACGGTTGGTTCTAGTCCGTGTGTGTGTGCGGACACCCCCGCCCTAGTGGCTCGGTCTTAGTTCATGTGTGCGGATCCCCCGCCCTAGTGGCTCAGATGCTTGGTCCTAGTCCGTGTGTGTGTGGACACCCCCGCCCTAGTTGCTCGAACACTTGGTCCTAGTCCGTGTGTGTGTGGACACCCCCGCCCTAGTGGCTCGGATGCTTGGTCCTAGTCCGTGTGTGTGTGGACACCCCCGCCCTAGTTGCTCGAACACTTGGTCCTAGTCCGTGTGTGTGTGGACACCCCCGCCCTAGTTGCTCGAACACTTGGTCCTAGTCCGTGTGTGTGTGGACACCCCCGCCCTAGTGGCTCGGACGGTTGGTTCTAGTCCATGTGTGTGTGCGGACACCCCCGCCCTAGTGGCTCGGTCTTAGTTCATGTGTGCGGATCCCCCGCCCTAGTGGCTCAGATGCTTGGTCCTAGTCCGTGTGTGTGTGGACACCCCCGCCCTAGTTGCTCGGACGCTTGGTTCTAGTCCGTGTGTGTGTGGACACCCCCGCCCTAGTGGCTCGGACGGTTGGTTCTAGTCCGTGTGTGTGTGCGGACACCCCCGCCCTAGTGGCTCGGTCTTAGTTCATGTGTGCGGATCCCCCGCCCTAGTGGCTCAGATGCTTGGTCCTAGTCCGTGTGTGTGTGGACACCCCCGCCCTAGTTGCTCGAACACTTGGTCCTAGTCCGTGTGTGTGTGGACACCCCCGCCCTAGTGGCTCGGATGCTTGGTCCTAGTCCGTGTGTGTGTGGACACCCCCGCCCTAGTTGCTCGAACACTTGGTCCTAGTCCGTGTGTGTGTGGACACCCCCGCCCTAGTTGCTCGAACACTTGGTCCTAGTCCGTGTGTGTGTGGACACCCCCGCCCTAGTGGCTCGGACGGTTGGTTCTAGTCCATGTGTGTGTGCGGACACCCCCGCCCTAGTGGCTCGGTCTTAGTTCATGTGTGCGGATCCCCCGCCCTAGTGGCTCAGATGCTTGGTCCTAGTCCGTGTGTGTGTGGACACCCCCGCCCTAGTTGCTCGGACGCTTGGTTCTAGTCCGTGTGTGTGTGGACACCCCCGCCCTAGTGGCTCGGACGGTTGGTTCTAGTCCGTGTGTGTGTGCGGACACCCCCGCCCTAGTGGCTCGGTCTTAGTTCATGTGTGCGGATCCCCCGCCCTAGTGGCTCAGATGCTTGGTCCTAGTCCGTGTGTGTGTGGACACCCCCGCCCTAGTTGCTCGAACACTTGGTCCTAGTCCGTGTGTGTGTGGACACCCCCGCCCTAGTGGCTCGGATGCTTGGTCCTAGTCCGTGTGTGTGTGGACACCCCCGCCCTAGTTGCTCGAACACTTGGTCCTAGTCCGTGTGTGTGTGGACACCCCCGCCCTAGTTGCTCGAACACTTGGTCCTAGTCCGTGTGTGTGCGGACACGCTCCCCCTAGTGGAACGGACACTCAGTCTTAGTCCGTGTGTGTGCGGATCCCCTCGCCCTAGTGGGACGGACACTCGGTCTTAGTCCGTGTGTATGCGGATCCCCCGCCCTAGTGGCTCGGACGCTCGTTCCTAGTCCGTGTGTATGTGGACACCCCTGCCCTAGTGGAACGGACACTCGGTCTTAGTCCGTGTGTGTGCAGACACCCCCGCCCTAGTGGCTCAGATGCTTGGTCCTAGTCCGTGTGTGTGCGGACCCCCTCGCCCTAGTGGCTCGGACACTCGGTCCTAGTCCGTGTGTGTGCGGACACTCTCCCTCTAGTGGAACGGACACTCGGTCTTAGTCCGTGTGTGTGCGGACACCTTGCCCTAGTGGCTCGGATGCTTGGTCCTAGTTCGTGTGTGTGCGGACACCTTGCCCTAGTGGCTCGGATGCTTGGTCCTAGTCCGTGTGTGTGTGGACACACCCGCCCTAGTGGCTCAGATACCTGGTCCTAGTCTGTGTGTGTGCGGACACTTTCCCCCTAGTGGAACGGACACTCGGTCTTAGTCCGTGTGTGTGCGGACACCTCGCCCTAGTGGCTCGGATGCTTGGTCCTAGTCCGTGCGTATGTGGATACCACCGCCCTAGTGGCTCGGACGCTCGGTCCTAGTCCGTGTGTGCGGATCCCCGCCCTAGTGGCTCAGATGATTGGTCCTAGTCCTTGTGTGTAGACACCTTCACTCCCTAGTGGTTTAGACGCTCGGTCCTAGTCCGTGTGTATGGACTCCCCCGCCCTAGTGGCTCAGAAGCTCGGTCCTAGTCCGTGTGTGTAGACACCTTCCCTCCCTAGTGGTTTAAACGCTCGGTTCTAGTCCGTGTGTGTGGACACCCCCGCTCTAGTGGCTCGGATGCTCAGTCCTAGTCGGTGTGTGTGTGGACACCACCGCCCTAGTGGCTCGGACACTCGGTCCTAGTCCGTGAGTGTGCGGACACCACCGCCCTAGTGGCTCAGGTGCTTGGTCCTAGTCCATGTGTGTGCGGACACCTCGCCCTAGTGGCTCGGACACTCGGTCCTAGTCCGTGTGTGTGCGCACACCACCGCCCTAGTGGCTCGGATGCTTGGTCCTAGTCCGTGTGTGTGTGGACACCCCCGCCCTAGTGGCTCGGATGCTTGGTCCTAGTCCGTGTGTGTGTGGACACCCCCGCCCTAGTTGCTCGAACACTTGGTCCTAGTCCGTGTGTGTGTGGACACCCCCGCCCTAGTTGCTCGAACACTTGGTCCTAGTCCGTGTGTGTGTGGACACCCCCGCCCTAGTGGCTCGGACGGTTGGTTCTAGTCCATGTGTGTGTGCGGACACCCCCGCCCTAGTGGCTCGGTCTTAGTT
This sequence comes from Nerophis ophidion, assembly GCF_033978795.1. Taxonomy (NCBI): domain Eukaryota; kingdom Metazoa; phylum Chordata; class Actinopteri; order Syngnathiformes; family Syngnathidae; genus Nerophis; species Nerophis ophidion. Next base: position 7,342,406 of record NC_084638.1, read on the forward strand.
CATGTGTGCGGATCCCCCGCCCTAGTGGCTCAGATGCTTGGTCCTAGTCCGTGTGTGTGTGGACACCCCCGCCCTAGTTGCTCGGACGCTTGGTTCTAGTCCGTGTGTGTGTGGACACCCCCGCCCTAGTGGCTCGGACGGTTGGTTCTAGTCCGTGTGTGTGTGCGGACACCCCCGCCCTAGTGGCTCGGTCTTAGTTCATGTGTGCGGATCCCCCGCCCTAGTGGCTCAGATGCTTGGTCCTAGTCCGTGTGTGTGTGGACACCCCCGCCCTAGTTGCTCGAACACTTGGTCCTAGTCCGTGTGTGTGTGGACACCCCCGCCCTAGTGGCTCGGATGCTTGGTCCTAGTCCGTGTGTGTGTGGACACCCCCGCCCTAGTTGCTCGAACACTTGGTCCTAGTCCGTGTGTGTGTGGACACCCCCGCCCTAGTTGCTCGAACACTTGGTCCTAGTCCGTGTGTGTGCGGACACGCTCCCCCTAGTGGAACGGACACTCAGTCTTAGTCCGTGTGTGTGCGGATCCCCTCGCCCTAGTGGGACGGACACTCGGTCTTAGTCCGTGTGTATGCGGATCCCCCGCCCTAGTGGCTCGGACGCTCGTTCCTAGTCCGTGTGTATGTGGACACCCCTGCCCTAGTGGAACGGACACTCGGTCTTAGTCCGTGTGTGTGCAGACACCCCCGCCCTAGTGGCTCAGATGCTTGGTCCTAGTCCGTGTGTGTGCGGACCCCCTCGCCCTAGTGGCTCGGACACTCGGTCCTAGTCCGTGTGTGTGCGGACACTCTCCCTCTAGTGGAACGGACACTCGGTCTTAGTCCGTGTGTGTGCGGACACCTTGCCCTAGTGGCTCGGATGCTTGGTCCTAGTTCGTGTGTGTGCGGACACCTTGCCCTAGTGGCTCGGATGCTTGGTCCTAGTCCGTGTGTGTGTGGACACACCCGCCCTAGTGGCTCAGATACCTGGTCCTAGTCTGTGTGTGTGCGGACACTTTCCCCCTAGTGGAACGGACACTCGGTCTTAGTCCGTGTGTGTGCGGACACCTCGCCCTAGTGGCTCGGATGCTTGGTCCTAGTCCGTGCGTATGTGGATACCACCGCCCTAGTGGCTCGGACGCTCGGTCCTAGTCCGTGTGTGCGGATCCCCGCCCTAGTGGCTCAGATGATTGGTCCTAGTCCTTGTGTGTAGACACCTTCACTCCCTAGTGGTTTAGACGCTCGGTCCTAGTCCGTGTGTATGGACTCCCCCGCCCTAGTGGCTCAGAAGCTCGGTCCTAGTCCGTGTGTGTAGACACCTTCCCTCCCTAGTGGTTTAAACGCTCGGTTCTAGTCCGTGTGTGTGGACACCCCCGCTCTAGTGGCTCGGATGCTCAGTCCTAGTCGGTGTGTGTGTGGACACCACCGCCCTAGTGGCTCGGACACTCGGTCCTAGTCCGTGAGTGTGCGGACACCACCGCCCTAGTGGCTCAGGTGCTTGGTCCTAGTCCATGTGTGTGCGGACACCTCGCCCTAGTGGCTCGGACACTCGGTCCTAGTCCGTGTGTGTGCGCACACCACCGCCCTAGTGGCTCGGATGCTTGGTCCTAGTCCGTGTGTGTGTGGACACCACCGCCCTAGTGGCTTGGACGCTCGGTCCTAGTCCGTGTGTGTGCGGACACCCCTGCCCTAGTGGCTCAGATGCTCAGTCCTAGTCCGTGTGTGCGGATCCCCGCCCTAGTGGCTCAGATGCTTGGTCCTAGTCTGTCTGTGTTTGGACACCCCTGCCTTAGTGACTCAGAAGCTCGGTCCTAGTCTGTGTGTGTGGACACCTTCCCGCCCTAGTACCTAAGACGCTCTGTTTTAGTCCGTGTGTGTGGACCCCCTCGCCCTAGTGGCTCAGCTGCTCGGTCCTAGTCCGTGTGTGTGGACTGTGGCTTACATTTCAGGAGGTGTGACCCAGCAACCAAAGGACTTTATTTAGGAATGTGAAAGAGGAAGTCTGGCTATGGAAAGAGCTGACGCCACTGACGGTTGCTGACAAGGACCACGCAGGACTCCGAGCAACTCCCAGACCTGAACGGTGAGGTAATGGTCAATCTCCCCCCAAAACTGGCCTCCGGAGCTGGTCTGATCTTTGGACTTTGTCAACGCACGTGCTCGGTCGGGTCTTGTGTTGCCCTGAATGAACCGAGAGGCCCTAAAGCTGACAAGTACAGTCGGACCCAGGCACACGTCCGTCTTTTTTTGGACTCTGCGGTTTTTCCTATTGCCTGCCACACAAAAGCTAGTTTTCACAATCTCCTGGTGAGTTTTTCCCCCCTCACGTGACATTCGTTGCTCGGAGGGATCTTGGACATCCGGAGCTTCCTGGTTCACATTCAAAACCCAAACAAAATGGCTCAACTGAAGAAGTAGAAAGAAAAAAAGTCTTGAATAGCGCGGAGCCACTTCCTGAAAGTGGTCCCGGGTCAACCGAAGCGCTCCCGGACCAGCATCATGAGTTTCTTCTTGCCCTTGTAGATCTGCTTCAGGTTGTCTATGAACTGGGCGAACTGGATGTGGCCGTCCTGGGCCAGCAGGAAAGTCTCCCGGGCTTTGCTGAGGAACTCGATGAACTCGCCGTAGTGCCTGGGACTGATGTGGGTCAGCCGAGAGTGCGTGGTGTTGATGTACGCCGAGATGGTGGCGTCCAGCAGCTGCCGGAGCGGCGCCTTGTCCGTCGACATCAGCTTGCCGGAGTTGCGCCGGCCGGGGATGCCGGCCAGCCCCGGCGCCGTCATGGTGCACCGGCGCAGGATGTCCGACAAGACCGTGGCGCAGTGGACGCTCTTCACCACCAGGGGGATGATGGCGGCCAGCTCGTTCTTGCCCAGGGAGTGGCTGAGCGCGCAGGCCCACAGGACGTCGTTGATGGCCGGGTGCGTGTCCTGGTTGTAGGCCAGGTTCAGGTGGGTCATGGCCAGGGAGGCCAGCTTGAAGGAACGCAGCGGGTAGCCCCGGTGCTCCATGTAGCGGGCGATGGTGAAGAGCTGCGAGTACGTCATGCCGGTGGACGCGGCGTCGATCACGATCTGGTAGGCCGTCTCGAAGGCGATGTGGTCCTTCTCGCAGAGCGTGAGCGCCGACAGGGCGCAGTTCTGCGGGTCCTTCATTGCGCATTGCAGCGCCAGCGTCCGGGCGCAGCTGGCCAGCTCCTCCCGCTGGGGGTAGTCCAGGCTGAGGCGCAGGATGGTGTTGTGGGACATGACGGTGGCCGCCACGATGCTGGTGGCCTCGGTGGGCGTGAAGAGCGTGTACCAGCCCTGCAGGATGCTCACCAGCGCCCGGAGACCTGGGGACCGCAGGAAATAGGTGAGTACCGCCTCCTCCTAGGCCTTGCTTTATAAAACCCTGCGGCTAGTTGCTGGATTTTTCATAGCCAACGGTCAAAATGTACTTCCTGTGTCGTGCCTTGAACCGGAAGTAGTGTTTCTGCTCAAATTTTGGAGTTTTTACAATATAACTAAAACAATTCTTACGATAAAAAAATGTACTTCCTATTTCATGCCTTGAACCGGAAGTAGTGTTTCTGCTCCCAAAAAATTATTTCCTGTGTCGGGCCTTGAACCGGAAGTAGTGTTTCTGCTAAAAAGCAACGTTTGGGAATTTCACAATATACCTAAAACAATTCATACTATAAAAAATGTACTTCCTGTGTCGTGCCTTGAACCGGAAGTAGTTTTTCTGCTCAAAAGAAACGTTTGGGAGTTTTACTATATAACTAAAACAATTCTTTCTATAAAAAATGTACTTCTGGTGTCGTGCCATGAACCGGAAGTAGTTTTTCTGCTCAAATTTTGGAGTTTTTACAATATAACAAACAGTTCTTACGATAAAAAATGTACTTCCTATTTCATGCCTTGAACCGGAAGTAGTGTTTCTGCTCCCAAAAATGTTTTGCCTGTGTCGTGCCTTGAACCGGAAGTAGTGTTTATGCTCAAAAGCAACGTTTGGGAGTTTTATAATATAACTAAAACAATTCTTACTATAAAAAATGTACTTCCTGTGTCGTGCCTTGAACTGGAAGTAGTGTTTCTGCTCAAATTTTGGAGTTTTTACAACTAAAACAATTCTTACGATAAAAAAATGTACTTCCTATTTCATGGCTTTGAACCGAAAGTAGTGTTTCTGCTCAAAAAGATGTTTTTCCTGTGTCGTGCCTTGAACCGGAAGTAGTGTTTCTGCTCAAAAGCAACGTTTGGGAGTTTTACAATATAAGTAAAACAATTCTTACTATAAAAAATGTACTTCCGGTGTCGTGCCTTGAACCAGAAGTAATGTTTCTGCTCAAATTTTGGAGTTTTTACAACATAAACAATTCTTACGATAAAAAATGTACTTCCTATTTCATGGCTTTGAACCGAAAGTAGTGTTTCTGCTCAAAAAAATGTACTTCCTGTGTCGTGCCTTGAACCGGCAGTAGTGTTTCTGCACAAATTTTGGAGTTTTTACAATATAACTAAAACAATTCATATGATAAAAAATGTACTTCCTGTGTCATGCCTTGAACCGGAAGTAGTGTTTCTGCTCAAATTTTGGAGTTTTTACAATATAACTAAAACAATTCTTACTATAAAAAATGTACTTCCTGTGTCGTGCCTTGAACCGGGAGTAGTGTTTCTGCTCAAATTTTGGAGTTTTTACAATATAACTAAAACAATTCTTACGATAAAAAATGTACTTCCTATTTCATGGCTTTGAACCGAAAGTAGTGTTTCTGCTCAAAAAAATGTTTTTCCTGTGTCGTGCCTTGAACCGGAAGTAGTGTTTCTGCTCAAAAGCAACGTTTGGGAGTTTTACAATATAACTAAAACAATTCTTACTATAAAAAATGTACTTCCTGTGTCGTGCCTTGAACCGGTAGTAGTATTTATGTTCAAATTTTGGAGTTTTTACAATATAACTAAAGCAATTCGTACTATAAAAAATGTACCTCCTGTGGCATGACTTGAACCGGAAGTAGTGTTTCTGCTCAAAAGCAACGTTTGGGAATTTTACAATATGACTAAAACAATTCTTACTATAAAAAATGTACTTCCTGTGTCGTGCCTTGAACCGGAAGTAGTGTTTCTGCTCAAATGTTGGAGTTTTTACAACATAACAAACAATTCTTACGATAAAAAATGTACTTCCTATTTAATGGCTTTGAACCGAAAGTAGTGTTTCTGCTCAAAAAAATGTTTTTCCTGTGTCGTGCCTTGAACCGGAAGTAGTGTTTCTACTCAAAAGCAACGTTTGGGAGTTTTACAATATAACTAAAACAATTCTTACTATAAAAAATGTACTTCCTGTGTCGTGCCTTGAACCGGTAGTAGTGTTTATGTTCAAATTTTGGAGTTTTTACAATATAACTAAAGCAATTCGTACGATAAAAAAATTACCTCCTGTGGCGTGACTTGAACCGGAAGTAGTGTTTCTGCTCAACAGCAACGTTTGGGAGTTTTACAATATAACTAAAACAATTCTTACTATAAAAAATGTACTTGCGGTGTCGTTACTTGAACCGGAAGTAGTGTTTCTGCTCAAATTTTGGAGTTTTTACAATATAACTAAAACAATTCTTACTATAAAAATGTACTTCTGGTGTCGTTACTTGAACCGGAAGTAGTGTTCCTGCTCAAGTTTTTGAGTTTTTACAATATAACTAAAACAATTCGTGCTATAAAAAATTCACCTCCGGTGGCGTGACTTGAACCGGAAGTAGTGTTTCTGCTCAAAAGCAACGTTTGGGAGTTTTACAATATAACTAAAACAATTCATACTATAAAAAATGTACTTCCTGTGTCGTGCCTTGAACCGGAAGTAGTTTTTCTGCTCAAATTTTGAAGTTTTTACAATATAACTAAAACAATTCTTACTATAAAAAATGTACTTCCTGTGTCGTGCCTTGAACTGGAAGTAGTGTTTCTGCGCAAAAAGAAACATTTGGGAGTTTTATACTATAAGTAAAACAATTCTTTCTATAAAAAATGTACTTCTGGTGTCGTGCCATGAACCGGAAGTAGTTTTTCTGCTCAAATTTTGGAGTTTTTACAATATAACAAACAGTTCTTACGATAAAAAATGTACTTCCTATTTCATGCCTTGAACCGGAAGTAGTGTTTCTGCTCCAAAACAATTATTTCCTGTGTCGTGCCTTGAACCGGAAGTAGTGTTTCTGCTCAAAAGAAAGATTTGGGAGTTTTATGATACAACTAAAACAATTCTTTCTATAAAAAATGTACTTCTGGTGTCGTGCCTTGAACTGGAAGTAGTGTTTCTGCTCAAAAAAATGTACTCCCTGTTTCATGCCTTGAAGCGGAAGTAGTGTTTCTGCTCAAAAAGCAACGTTTGGGAGTTTTCCAATATAACTAAAACAATTCTTCCTATGAAAAATGTATTTCCTGTGTCGTGCCTTGAACCGGAAGTAGTTTTTCTGCGCAAAAAGCTACATTTGGGAGTTTTCTAATACAACTAAAACAATTGTTTTTATAAAAAATTTACTTCCGGTGTCGTGCCTTGAACCGGAAGTAGTGTTTCTGCTCAAATTTTTGAATTTTTAAAATATAACTGAAACAATTCTTACTATAAAAAATGTACTTCCTATTTCATATCTTGAACCGGAAGTAGTGTTTATGCTCAAATTTTAGAGTTTTTACAATATACTTAAAACAATCCGTATTATAAAAAATGTACCTCCTGTGGCATGACTTGAACCGGAAGTAGTGTTTCTGCTAAAAAGCAACGTTTGGGAGTTTTACAATATAACTAAAACAATTCTTACTATAAAAAATGTACTTCCTATTTCATGCCTGGAACCGGAAGTAGTGTTTCTGCTCAAATTTTGGAGTTTTTACAATATAACTAAAACAATTCGTGCTATAAAAAATTCACCTCCGGTGGCGTTACTTGAACCGGAAGTAGTGTTTCTGCACAAATTTTGGAGTTTTTACAATATAACTAAAACAATTCATGCTATAAAAAATTCACCTCCGGTGGCGTTACTTGAACCGGAAGTAGTGTTTCTGCTCAAAAGCAACGTTTGGGAGTTTTACAATATAACTAAAACAATTCTTACTATCAAAAATTTACTTCCGGTGTTGTTACTTGAACCGGAAGTAGTGTTTCTGCTCAAATTTTGGAGTTTTTACAATATAACTAAAACAATTCGTATTATAAGAAAATGTTCCTCATGTGGCGTGACTTGAACCGGAAGTAGTGTTTCAGCTCAAAAGCAATGTTTGGGAGTTTTACAAAATAACAAACAATTCATACTATAAAAAATGTACTTCCTTTGTCGTGCCTTGAACCGGCAGTAGTGTTTCTGCTCAAATTTTGGAGTTTTTACAGTATAACTAAAACAATTCGTACTATAAAAAATGTACCTCCTGTGGCGTGACTTGAACCGGAAGTAGTGTTTCTGCTCAAAAGCAACGTTTGGGAGTTTTACAATATAACTAAAACAATTCTTACTATAAAAAATGTACTTCCTGTGTCGGGCCTTGAACCGGCAGTAGTGTTTCTGCACAAATTTTGGAGTTTTTACAATATAACTAAAACAATTCATATGATAAAAAATGTACTTCCTGTGTCATGCCTTGAACCAGAAGTAGTTTTTCTGCTCAAATTTTTTTTTTTTCCTGTGTCGTGCCTTGAACCGGAAGTAGTCTTTCTGCCTCGCCTCATTAGCATTAGCTAATATGCTATCACATGCGTTGTAAACTCACAACAGCATTCTTTCTGTATTGATTCAGTATCGTAAATTCACCAAAACGTCACCGTGGAGTTAGAGTCTGTTTAGCTGATAGGAGAGCTAGCTTCTGTTTTGTTTTTTACTGCCTTGTTGGAAAACAATGTACGTAAATATACATTTACTAAATATTTCCGTGTAAATAACTAACTTCACAATGTGTGTATATGTATATATATATATATATATATATTTTTTTTTTCTCCCCATAAAATCTAGTGGGTGTGGCTTATACACTGGTGGCTGTATAGTCTGGCAAATATAGTAACTGACTGACTAACATTGTACGTGCTATTGTAATATAATAGAGCTAGCGACGTTAGCATCAGCTGACGTGCTAACACGTTTACGGGAGTCTTTGTTAGTATTATTAACTTACAACGGCATTCTCTTTGTATTGTTTACGTTTCGTAAAGTCACCAAAACGTCACCGTGGAGTTATCGAGTGTGTTTAGCTAATTTTATAGTTAGCTCGCGCAGCTAGCGGGTCCATTATCCATGACTTCTGTTTTCTATGATCAGCCGTTTTACTGCCTTGTGGGGACAATAAGTGTTACTGTTGGAGTGGGTCCAAGACGAGGACTTCTGTTTTGTTTGATCAGCCGTTTTACTGCCCTGTCACAGACATCGTTTAGAAACAATTAATGTACCTACATAAACATTTACAAATATCACAAAGTATACAAATGTGTCTTATAGTTGGGTGTGGCTAGTACTTCCTACTTCCTGTTTCCTACAGCGGTGTCAGATTGGGAAACTTCTGACTGTGATATTTTATTTTGCTAATCTCCTATTTGAGAGAAAGTACTTCCTGTTAGGACAGAAATAGAGCAAGTCAGTACTGTAATGGACAGTGTTTCATGTTTAGAGGCTCTAATGGTCTTTAGAAGCATATTTAAAAGGTTGTAAACAGCTTTTAAGCCATGAAAATATTTGATTTATTAATTAAAAAAATAATACTATTAAGCAGAAATCCATTTATCGCTCCCAATTGACGGCACATTTGACTGCTCTTCAGGGGCTTTGGTCCAACATACCGACTTCAGTGGCACAGGTGACCAACCAGCGGACCATCTCTCTCCTCCTCCAGTTCAGAGTGGACAATGTCATCCTCATCACCTGCGAGACCACATCAGGACAATGTAGGACATGTGAGACCACATCACATCACATACATATATACATATATATATATATATATATATGTATATATATATATATATATATATATATATATATATATATATATATATATATATATATATATATGTATATATATATATATATATATATATGTATATATATATATATATATATATATATATATACATATATATATATATATATATATATATATATGTATATATGTATATATATATATATATATATATATATATGTATATATATATATACACATATATACATACATATACATACATATATATATATATACACACATACATACATGTGTATATATATGTATATATGTATGTATATATGTATATATACATATACACATACATATATATATATACATACATACATATATATATACATATATATATATATTTATATATATATATATATATATACATAAAACAACAAAAACATATGAGCTAAAAAGCTAACATGCTAACAGCGCAATGCCAACATGCTAACAATAGCATGCTTGAAATCAGCATCAGCAAAATACCGTGACACTGGAAGTGTATACCTAAAAAAAAAAAAAAAAAAAAAAAAAAGCTAACGATATAATATTAGCATGTTAAAATGCTAACTGTAAAAAAAACAACATAAAATACTTTAGACGTGGGTACCTGAACAAACATGTTTCATTGCTAGGATGCTAATGCTAGCATGCATTAACCACCAACGCATGACTACAACATTAGCTTAAAAATAACCACAGTACTAGCATTAGCATGCTAACGTGTGTCACATGCAAAATTAACTAAAAAGCAATAATGCTAATATTACAGGTTGTGTTAGTTGTGATTTTGTGTTGATTTGTCCTGTGTATTGCATTATTTTTGCACCATGACTAGGGGTGGTTGTCTGGATTTGGTCATATAAGTTAACGCTGTGTTTACTTGCATGCACACACACACAAACCTGCAGGCCCAGCTCCAGGGCCACATTGAGCAGGGTGATGTCAGCGGGACTGTCTGCGGGTGTTGCTATCTTGAAGGCGTCCTGGGCCAGCTTGTAGATGAGGGAGGAGGAGTGGATGTTCTTCTGGATGGCCTCCAGCACCGTCCTCAGTCTCAGCATGTCTCCTGCACAGTTAGTGATCAGGACTAACTACTTGCTACACAAATGTCTCCTGCACAGTTAGTAATCAGGACTAACTACTTGCTACACAAATGTCTCCTGCACAGTTAGTGATCAGGACTAACTACTTGCTACACAAATGTCTCCTGCATAGTTAGTGATCAGGACTAACTACTTGCTACACAAATGTCTCTTGCACAGTTAGTGATCAGGACTAACTACTTGCTACACAAATGTCTCCTGCACAGTTAGTAATCAGGACAAACTACTTGCTACACAAATGTCTCCTGCATAGTTAGTGATCAGGACTAATTATTTGCTACACAAATGTCTCCTGCACAGTTAGTGATCAGGACTAACTACTTGCTACACAAATGTCTCCTGCATAGTTAGTGATCAGGATTAACTACTTGCTACACAAATGTCTCCTGCACAGTTAGTAATCAGGACTAACTACTTGCTACACAAATATCTCCTGCAGAATTAGTGATCAGGACTAATTACTTGCTACAAAAATGTCTCCTGCACAGTTAGTAATCAGGACTAACTACTTGCTACACAAATGTCTCCTGCACAGTTAGTGATCAGGACTAACTACTTGCTACACAAATGTCTCCTGCACAGTTAGTAATCAGGACTAACTACTTGCTACACAAATGTCTCCCTCACAGTTAGTGATCAGGACTAACTACTTGCTACACAAATGTCTCCTGCACAGTTAGTAATCAGGACTAACTACTTGCTACACAAACGTCTCCTGCACACAGTTAGTGATCAGGACTAACTACTTGCTACACAAATGTCTCCTGCACATTTAGTGATCAGGACTAACTACTTGCTACACAAATGTCTCCTGCACACAGTTAGTGATCAGGACTAACTACTTGCTACACAAATGTCTCCTGCACAGTTAGTGATCCGGACTAACTACTTGCTACACAAATGTCTCCTGCACAGTTAGTAATCAGGACTAACTACCTGCTACACAAATGTCCCCTGCACAGTTAGTGATCAGGACTAACTACTTGCTAAACAAATGTCTCCTGCACAGTTAGTGATCAGGACTAACTACTTGCTACACAAATGTCTCCTGCATAGTTAGTGATCAGGACTAACTACTTGCTACACAAATGTCTCCTGCACAGTTAGTAATCAGGACTAACTACTTGCTACACAAATATCTCCTGCAGAATTAGTGATCAGGACTAATTACTTGCTACAAAAATGTCTCCTGCACAGTTAGTAATCAGGACTAACTACTTGCTACACAAATGTCTCCTGCACAGTTAGTGATCAGGACTAACTACTTGCTACACAAATGTCTCCTGCACAGTTAGTAATCAGGACTAACTACTTGCTACACAAATATCTCCTGCAGAATTAGTGATCAGGACTAATTACTTGCTACAAAAATGTCTCCTGCACAGTTAGTAAGCAGGACTAACTACTTGCTACACAAATGTCTCCTGCACAGTTAGTGATCAGGACTAACTACTTGCTACACAAATGTCTCCTGCACAGTTAGTGATCAGGACTAACTACTTGCTACACAAATGTCTCCCTCACAGTTAGTGATCAGGACTAACTACTTGCTACACAAATGTCTCCTGCACAGTTAGTAATCAGGACTAACTACTTGCTACACAAATGTCTCCCTCACAGTTAGTGATCAGGACTAACTACTTGCTACACAAATGTCTCCTGCACAGTTAGTGATCAGGACTAACTACTTGCTACACAAATGTCTCCTGCACATTTAGTGATCAGGACTAACTACTTGCTACACAAATGTCTCCTGCACACAGTTAGTGATCAGGACTAACTACTTGCTACACAAATGTCTCCTGCACAGTTAGTGATCCAGACTAACTACTTGCTACACAAATGTCTCCTGCACAGTTAGTAATCAGGACTAACTACCTGCTACACAAATGTCCCCTGCACAGTTAGTGATCAGGACTAACTACTTGCTAAACAAATGTCTCCTGCACAGTTAGTGATCAGGACTAACTACTTGCTACACAAATGTCTCCTGCACAGTTAGTGATCAGGACTAACTACCTGCTACACAAATATCTCCTGCAGAATTAGTGATCAGGACTAACTACTTGCTACACAAATGTCTCCTGCACAGTTAGTAATCAGGACTAACTACTTGCTACACAAATATCTCCTGCAGAATTAGTGATCAGGACTAACTACTTGCTACAAAAATGTCTCCTGCACAGTTAGTAATCAGGACTAACTACTTGCTACACAAATGTCTCCTGCACAGTTAGTGATCAGGACTAACTACTTGCTACACAAATGTCTCCTGCACAGTTAGTGATCAGGACTAACTACTTGCTACACAAATGTCTCCTGCACAGTTAGTGATCAGGACTAACTACTTGCTACACAAATGTCTCCTGCACAGTTAGTAATCAGGACTAACTACTTGCTACACAAATGTCTCCCTCACAGTTAGTGATCAGGACTAACTACTTGCTACACAAATGTCTCCTGCACAGTTAGTGATCAGGACTAACTACTTGCTACACAAATGTCTCCAGCACAGTTAGTGATCAGGACTAAATACTTGCTACACAAATGTCTCCTGCACAGTTAGTGATCAGGACTAACTACTTGCTACACAAATGTCTCCTGCACAGTTAGTGATCAGGACTAACTACTTGCTACACAAATGTCTCCAGCACAGTTAGTGATCAGGACTAACTACTTGCTACACAAATGTCTCCTGCACAGTTAGTGATCAGGACTAACTACTTGCTACACAAATGTCTCCTGCACAGTTAGTGATCAGGACTAACTACTTGCTACACAAATATCTCCTGCACAGTTATTGATCAGGACTAACTACTTGCTACACAAATGTCTCCTGCACAGTTAGTAATCAGGACTAACTACCCGCTACACAAATGTCTCCTGCACAGTTAGTGATCAGGACTAACTACTTGCTACACAAATGTCTCCTGCACAGTTAGTGATCAGGACTAACTACTTGCTACACAAATGTCTCCTGCACAGTTAGTGATCAGGACTAACTACTCGCTACACAAATGTCTCCTGCACAGTTAGTAATCAGGACTAACTACTGGCTACACAAACGTCTCCTGCACAGTTAGTAATCAGGACTAACTACTCGCTACAAAAATTTCTCCTGCACAGTTAGTAATCAGGACTAACTACTTGCTACACAAATGTCTCCTGCACAGTTAGTGATCAGGACTAACTACTTGCTACACAAATGTCTCCTGCACAGTTAGTGATCAGGACTAACTACTCGCTACAAAAATTTCTCCTGCACAGTTAGTAATCAGGACTAACTACTTGCTACACAAATGTCTCCTGCACAGTTAGTGATCAGGACTAACTACTTGCTACACAAATGTCTCTTGCACAGTTAGTGATCAGGACTAACTACTTGCTACACAAATGTCTCCTGCACAGTTAGTGATCAGGACTAACTACTTGCTACACAAATGTCTCCTGCACAGTTAGTGATCAGGACTAACTACTTGCTACACAAATGTCTCCTGCACAGTTATTGATCAGGACTAACTACTTGCTACACAAATATCTCCTGCAGAATTAGTGATCAGGACTAACTACTTGCTACACAAATGTCTCTTGCACAGTTAGTGATCAGGACTAACTACTCGCTACACCCGACTGACCTTTAGCCGCGGTTAGCATGGTGGATGCTAGCTCGCACTGCTGGGACTCCAGGTGTCCCAGAGTGAACCAGCGGGGGTAGCGACTGGGAACTATGGAGATGGCGTGGTGGGCGTGGCCCGCGTCCCCTGAGCCCACCGACGACTCCAGGACCGGCAGCCTGGAGAGAATGCACAGGGTGACAAAACCACTCTTAGTTCTCAAACACGATGCTAGATTGTGTCAACTGTCTTCTAGGTTCCCCTTATAAGCTGAGCTCTTATTTTGAAGGGGCCAAGAGCGGAGTTTCCTGCTAACTGGCAGACTGACCTCATGGCGCGCAGAGCCAGCTTGTAGGCCAGGTCGGTGTCATGCGGCAGCAGAGCCGAGAACAGGTACTTGGCGAAGGTGTGCATGGGGACACTCTCTCGGTGGACCACCTCCCCCAGGCCACTGAAGGGTCCCGCTGTCAAGTCACACAACTTCTTTAGTCCCCCGACACACCAGACCCGGTCTAAGTCCCGGTCTAGGATCACTGCGGTACCTTCTAGAAGTTGGAGGGCCTGCTTCCTCAGGGTCTGCACCAGCAGCTCGTCCAGTTCTAGCTCCTGCAGCTTTGACACTATTTGCTCCTCGTTGCGACAAACCTAGGACACAACCCGGTCTTGGTTAGACAACAAACCTAGGACACAACCTGGTCTAGGACTGGTTACACAACAAACCTAGGACACAACCTGGTCTTGATTACACAACAAACCTAGGACACAACCTGGTCTAGGACTGGCTACACAACAAACCTAGGACACAACCTGGTCTTGGATACACAGCAAACCTAGGACACTACCTGGTCTTGGATACACAGCAAACCTAAAAAAATACGTGGTCTTGGTTACACAACAAACCTAGGACACAACCTGGTCTTGGATACACAGCAAACCTAAGACACTACCTGGTCTTGGTTACACAACAAACCTAGGACACAACCTTGTCTCAGTTACACAACAAACCTAGGACACTACCTGGTCTTGGTTACACAACAAACCTAGGACACAACCTGGTCTTGGTTACACAACAAACCTAGGACACAACCTGGTCTAATACTGGTTACACATCAAACCTTGGACACAACCTGGTCTTGGTTAAACAACAAACCTAGGACAGAACCTGGGCTTGGTTACAGGACAAACCTAGGACACAACCTGGTCTTGATTACACAACAAACCTAGGACACAACCTGGTTTTGGTTACACAACAAACCTAGGACACCACCTGGTCTTGATTACACAACAAACCTAGGACACTAACTGGTCTTGATTACACAACAAACCTAGGACACTAACTGGTCTTGATTACACAACAAACCTAGGACACAACCTGGTCTTGGTTACACAACAAACCTAGGACACAACCTGGTCTTGGTTACACAACAAACCTAGGACACAACCTGGTCTTGATTACACAACAAACCTAGGACACAACCTGGTCTTGATTACACAACAAACCTAGGACACTAACTGGTCTTGATTACACAACAAACCTAGGACACTAACTGGTCTTGGTTACACAACAAACCTAGGACACAACCTGGTCTTGGTTACACAACAAACCTAGGACACAACCTGGTCTTGGTTACACAACAAACCTAGGACACTAACTGGTCTTGGTTACACAATAAACCCAAGATGCAACCTGGTCTTGGTTACACAACAAACCTAGGACACAACTTGGTCTTGGTTACACAACAAACCTAGGACACAACCTGGTCTTGGTTACACAACAAACCTAGGACACAACCTGGTCTTGATTACACAACAAACCTAGGACACAACCTGGTCTTGGTTACACAACAAACCCAGGACACAACCTTGTCTTGGTTACACAATAAACCCAAGATGCAACCTGGTCTTGGTTACACAACAAACCTAGGACACAACCTTGTCTTGGTTACACAACAAACCTAGGACACAACCTGGTCTTGGTTACACAACAAACCTAGGACACAACATTGGTCTTGGTTACATGACAAACCTAGTACACAACAAACCTAGTACACAACAAACCTGGGACACAACTTGGTCTTGGTTACACAACAAACTTAGGACACAACATTGGTCTTGGTTACATGACAAACCTAGTACACAACAAACCTAGTACACAACAAACCTAGGAGACAACCTGGTCTTGGTTACACAACAAACCTGGGACACAACCTGGTCTTGGTTACACAACAAACCTAGGACACAACCAGGTCTTGGTTACACATCAAACCTGGGACACAACCTTGTCTTGGTTACACAACAAACCTAGGACACAACCTGGTCTTGGTTACACAACAAACCTAGGACACAACCTGGTCTTGGTTACACATCAAACCTGGGACACAACCTTGTCTTGGTTACACAACAAACCTAGGACACAACCTGGTCTTGGTTACACAACAAACCTAGGACACAACCTGGTCTTGGTTACACAACAAACCTAGGACACAAACTGGTCTGGGACTGATGGAACACACCTTGTCCTGGGCGTAAAGACCCTCTGGCATGATCCTCTGTTGGCCCATCCCCATCAGAGTGACCTCCAGGGCCAGGGTCAGGTAAGACTCCAGTCCATCAGGACTCCCCCAGACTGGAACATGCTGGTAGACTGGACTTCTGGCCTCACCGTCTGGTGGAAACAGAAGTTCTACTAGGTCAATAGTTGCTAGAAAGAAGGCAGTTAGTGTGATTACTAGAACGACTCAAAGAGGTTTCCTCAAACACGTGGACTATAATCAAGTACCACAGAGTCAACTAGAATATAGAGAACATCCCTCTGACCAACGGTGGCCAAGAAGTTTTTGGCAGATAAAACTGAACACGTTTGACTTACTACCATTTCTTCATAACTTTGGGTCAAGGTTCACGCAGAGCACACAATGTCCTGAACATAAACCCTGACCAAAGGTTTGGTGGCCTGACTATAGTGGTGGGAGGCACACGCACGCACGCACGCACGCACGCACGCACGCACGCACGCACGCACGCACGCACGCACGCACGCACGCACGCACGCACGCACGCACGCACGCACGCACGCACGCACGCACGCACGCACGCACGCACGCACGCACGCACGCACGCACACAGTTCAGACAAAACAAGGACCCGCTTGTTTTTTCTTTAGCAAAGACGCTCTTCTACCACGAGGTATTATTGTGTGCTAAGATAAGTCTCATTAAGTCATCCTTTCAGGTCTGTTTACAAACACTGTGGCTATTGTAGACAGTGGGGATTGTTGTTATGCATTCTAAATCCTAAATGAAGGCTAGGAAGAGGTGGCTAACAGGGAAAGTAATCAGAATCAGGATCAGACATACTTTATTAATCCCTGAGGGGAAATTAAAATTTTCAGCACAATCCCATTCAAGATCAGACAAACATTACAGGGAAACAGAACAGGATCAAACATTACAGGGAGACAGAACAGGAGCAAACATTACAGGGAGACAGGACAGGATCAAACATTACAGGGAGACAGAACATGATCAAACATTACAGGGAGACAAAACCGGATCAAACATTACAGGGAGAGACAGAACAGGATCAAACATTACAGGGAGACAAAACCGGATCAAACATTACAGGGAGAAACATAACAGGATCAAATATTACAGGGAGACAGAACAGGATCAAACATTACAGGGAGACAGAACAGGATCAAACATTACAGGGAGACAGAACCGGATCAAACATTACAGGGAGACAGAACAGGATCAAACATTACAGGGAGAGACAGAACAGGATCAAACATTACAGGGAGGGACAGAACAGGATCAGACATTACAGGAAGACAGAACAGGATCAAACATTACAGGGAGACAGAACAGGATCAAACATTACAGGGAGAAACAGAACAGGATCAAACATTACAGGGAGACGGAACAGGATCAAACATTACAGGGAGAGACAGAACAGGATCAAACATAAAAGGGAGACACAACAGGATCAAACATTACAGGGAGACAGAACAGGATCAAACATTACAGGGAGAGACGGAACAGGATCAAACATTACAGGGAGAGACAGAACAGGATCAAACATTACAGGGAGAGATAGAACAGGATCAAACATTACAGGGAGACAGAACAGGATCAAACATTACAGGGAGACAGAACAGGGTCAAACATTACAGGGAGACAGAACAGGGTCAAACATTACAGGGAGACAGAACAGGATCAAACATTACAGGGAGACAGAACAGGATCAAACATTACAGGGAGACACAACAGGATCAAACAATACAGGGAGACAGAACAGGATCAAACATTACAGGGAGACAGAACAGGGTCAAACATTACAGGGAGACAGAACAGGATCAAACATTACAGGGACAGACAGAACAGGATCAAACATTACAGGGAGAGACAGAACAGGATCAAACATTACAGGGAGACAGAACAGGATCAAACATTACAGGGAGACAGAACAGGATCAGACATTACAGAGAGACAGAACAGGATCAAATATTACAGGGAGACAGAACAGGAGCAAACATTACAGGGAGAGACAGAACAGGATCAAACATTACAGGGAGACAGAACAGGATCAAACATTACAGGGAGACAGAAGAGGATCCAACATTACAGGGAGACGGAACAGGATCAAACATTACAGGGAGACAGAACAGGATCAAACATTACAGGGAGAGACAGAACAGGATCAAACATTACAGGGAGGCGGAACAGGATCAGACATTACAGGGAGACGGAACAGGATCAAACATTACAGGGAGACGGAACAGGATCAAACATTACAGGGAGACAGAACAGGATCAAACATTACAGGGAGAGACAGAACAGGATCAAACATTACAGGGAGACAGAACAGGATCAAACATTACAGGGAGACAGAACAGGATCAAACATTATAGGGAGACAGAACAGGATCAAACATTACAGGGAGACAAAACAGGATCAAACATTATAGGGAAACAGAACCGGATCAAACATTACAGGGAGACACAACAGGATCAAACATTACAGGGAGACACAACAGGATCAAACATTACAGGGAGACAGAACAGGATCAAACATTACAGGGAGACAGAACCGGATCAAACATTACAGGGAGACAGAACCGGATCAAACATTACAGGGAGACAGAACCGGATCAATAATTACAGGGAGACAGAACAGGATCAAACATTACAGGGAGACAGAACAAGATCAAACATTACAGGGAGACAGAACAGGATCAAACATTACAGGGAGACAGAACAGGATCAAACATTACAGGGAGACAGAACAGGATCAAACATTACAGGGAGAGACAGAACAGGATCAAACATTACAGGGAGACAGAACAGGATCAAACATTACAGGGAGACAGAACAGGATCAAACATTACAGGGAGACAGAACAGGATCAAACATTACAGGGAGAGACAGAACAGGATCAAACATTACAGGGAGACAGAACAGGATCAAACATTACAGGGAGACAGAACAGGATCAAACATTACAGGGAGACCGAACAGGATCAAACATTACAGGGAGACAGAACAGGATCAAACATTACAGGGAGAAACAGAACAGGATCAAACATTACAGGGAGACAGAACAGGATCAAACATTACAGGGAGAGACAGAACAGGATCAAACATTACAGGGAGAGACAGAACAGGATCAAACATTACAGGGAGAGACAGAACAGGATCAAACATTACAGGGAGACAGAACAGGATCAAACATTACAGGGAGAGACAGAACAGGATCAAACATTACAGGGAGACAGAACAGGATCAAATATTACAGGGAGACAGAACAGGATCGCTGACGGGTCTGCCAGCTTCCGGCGCCCCTTACAAAAAAGGTGAGATACAGATAAACAAGTGGGGGGAATGGGAGGAAAAAATGTAAATAAAATAAAAAAATGGAGAGGGGGTCCAGACTGAGGCCAAGGGAAAAAAAGCAACTCATAGCCATAGCACACATCCCTGTTCCATGTTTGTAAGAAGGAAACATCAAAGAAAACAAAGGACATTAAAGACATGGGGTCAGTAATGGTAATGGGGTAAAGTCATGGGGGTCTGATCTATTTTGCCTATAAAACCCTCTAGAAAAACCTCCCAAAATCTCCACCTGTGACAATATGGCCTGGATCCTGGTCACCATCCCCTTGTGCAGAATAATACAAGGAACTAAACCACAAGACTAGTGCAGCTCTGAGTGCACGCGAAGCATAAGGGAAGCGATGCAAAACACAAGACAAAACTAAAAAAGCTACGAACGCAACGGAACGCTAGCGGTAGGCAACGGAGTAAGCGTTCACGAAGACCAGCTGAACCGAAGTAGACTCGATTGCGAACTGGGAACAGGAAGTGAACACTACAAAATAAGTGCACCGGACAAAGCGAGGAAGAATCCAACACAACGGAAACAAGTCATGACACCATGACTGTTGTGTATGCTAGCTCGAAGTGTGCATGTCAGGTAGCTTCATAATGCTACTTTGGGATAAAAAAAAAAAACAACCCAGAACGTTATATTTTTGAGCCTGAATATAAGGAGGATGAGCTACCAGTTTAAAAACAACAAATAAAACAAACACCGGCTGTACAAAAACTGGGACGCAGACTGGTGGGATGTTTATATCTTTCAGCACAATTATTGTGTTTTTCAGCCTCAATGGCAAATTCATCTTAATCCTCGCTCCTTGTTGGGAGAAACTAAACATCTTGTCGTGTCCATCCATCCATCCATTTTCTACCGCTTATTCCCTATCTCAGCTATAATCGGGCGGAAGGCGGGGTACACCCTGGACAAGCCGCCACCTCATCGCAGGGCTCTTGTCACGTCTTCCGAGCTAACTCTCCAAGTATAAGTTGAATTTCAAAGTTGACCAACAATGCGGTTTTTTGGTCACAACCTTCAAATCGTAGAATCTGGCTTTAACTTTCACCAACTCTGAGGCAATGCGGCCGCTCAGCATTACTTATCTCCGTGTACTAAAAGTAGTTCCTCTGCGTTAGCTCTTTCAACAGCGCTAATATGTATGCGGGTCACAGCGTGTACAGTCATGGACTATTTAGCTACATTGTTAGCCACCTCTTGCTAGAGTTTTTTTGCGATTTAGAATAGAAAAACCGTGCGTTCTTGTCCAACATGCAGTTGTATGAAATAAATAAAGACCCCCGGTCTACCTCCGGTGTCCATGGTGCTGTCGTCGTCCACGCGGCACGTTTCCGTCAGGGTGGCAAAGAGGCAGCCGATGGGGTCCAGGGGGTGTCCCACCCAGCCCTCCAGG
>NC_084638.1:7365860-7385860 GCF_033978795.1 Nerophis ophidion
ACGGTGTTGCTCATTTCAGGGTTTTTCGTCGCTGGCGGCCGTGATGTTTGGAATTCAAGAGTCGCTGAGGAAGGTGTGTTGTTGTTTGTGCCGCGGCGCCATCTTTTTGGACAAATTGGCTAACTGCAGGTGCTAGGGGGTGAAGGTCTGCGGTATTTCCTTACGTTTTGTGCCTTTTTTTTGGACTAGAAAAACATTTGTCTTAGCTTATTTCCACCGGAACAAAACAGCTGTTGTTGTGCACTTAGTTTTTTGAGATATTCTGCAATAACCTAATAATAATAATAGATTTTACTTGTAAAACGCCCTTCCATCCATTTTCCTACCGCTTATTCCCTTTTTTAGGGTCGCGGGGGGCGTTGGCGCCTATCTCAGCTACAATCGGGCGGAAGGCGGGGTACACCCTGGACAAGTCGCCACCTCATCGCAGACTTGTAAAACGCATTTAAAAAAAAAACAACAACAACAATGCTAGAACCACAAATACCTGCCACAGACAATTAAATAAATAAAAAATAAAATAAAAACTAGAACAGCCAAATAGCTAGAACGTGCACACATGTATCCAAAAAAAAGTTTTTTTTTAAAAAGAACATTTTATTTAGCCTTTTTTTAAAAGCATTCACAGTCTGTGGCACCCTCAAATGGTCAGGGAGAGCGTTCCACAGACTGGGAGCCAAAAGCCCGGTGTCGCATAATTCGGAGCTTTGTCCTCAGACTTTCATTAGGTTCCGAGCAGCACTATTTTGTAAGTACTGCAGCTGAGAAGTGAGTCGCGGTAGTCTAAACCTAAACCTAAACACAAGCAGTCTGAAGACCACTTCAAAGATGCATGATCCTAATGATAGTGGACTAAAATGTTGAGGGATTTAGTGGACTGGGTGAACATTTCCACCAGGGTGTGCAGGCGTGCGTCCTCTTTTTAAAAGCATTCACAGTCTGTGGCGCCCTCAGGTGGTCAGGGAGACCACTTCAAAGATGCATGATGCTTTATACTTGCATTTGTGTAATGATAGTGGACTAACATGTTGAGGGATCTAGTGGACATGTCAACATTTCCTTCAAGGTGTGTAGGCGTGTGTCCTCTTTTTAAAAGCATTCACAGTCTGTGGCGCCCTCAGGTGGTCAGGGAGAGCGTTCCACAGACTGGGAGCCAAAAGCCCGGTCTCACATAATTCGGAGCTTTGTCCTCAGACTTTCATTAGGTTCCGAGCAGCACTATTTTGTAAGTACTGCAGCTGAGAAGTGAGTTGCGGTAGTCTAAACCTAAACACAAGCAGTCTGAAGACCACTCCAAAGATGATCCTTTATACTTGCATTTGTGTAATGATAGTGGACTAAAATGTTGAGGGATTTAGTGGACATGTAAACATTTCCTCCAGGGTGTGTAGGCGTGTGTCCTTTTTTTAAAAGCATTCACAGTCTGTGGCAGCCTCAGGTAGTCAGGGAGAGCGTTCCACAGACTGGGAAAGAAAAGCCCGGTCTCGCATAATTCGGAGCTATGTCTTCGGACTTTCATTAGGTTCCGAGCAGCACTATTTTGTAAGTACTGCAGCTGAGAAGTGAGTCGCGGTAGTCTAAACCTAAACCTAAACACAAGCAGTCTGAAGACCACTTCAAAGATGCATGATCCTAATGATAGTGGACTAAAATGTTGAGGGATTTAGTGGACTGTTTGAACATTTCCTCCAGGGTGTGCAGGCTGGTGTCCTCTTTTTAAAAGCATTCACAGTCTGTGGCGCCCTCAAATGGTCAGGGAGAGCGTTCCACAGACTGGGAGCCAAAAGCCCGGTCTCACATAATTCGGAGCTTTGTCCTCAGACTTTCATTAGGTTCCGAGCAGCACTATTTTGTAATTACTGCAGCTCAGAAGTGAGTCGCGTTAGTCTAAACCTAAACACAAGCAGTCTGAAGACCACTTCAAGGATGCATGATCCTAATGATAGTGGACTAAAATGTTGAGGGATTTAGTGGACTGGGTGAACATTTCCACCAGGCTGTGCAGCACAGGCGTGCGTCCTCTTTTTAAAAGTATCCACATTCTGTGGCGCCCTCAGGTGGTCAGGGAGACCACTTCAAAGATGCATGATCCTAATGATAGTGGACTAAAATGTTGAGGGATTTAGTGGACTGGGTGAACATTTCCTCCAGGGTGTGCAGGCCTGTGTCCTCTTTTTAAAAGCATTCACAGTCTGTGGCGCCCTCAGGATGTCAGGGAGACCACTTCAAAGATGCATGATCCTAATGATAGTGGACTAAAATGTTGAGGGATTTAGTGGACTGGGTGAACATTTCCACCAGGGTGTGCAGGCCTGTGTCCTCTTTTTAAAAGCATTCACAGTCTGTGGCGCCCTCAGGTGGTCAGGGAGACCACTTCAAAGATGCATGATCCTAATGATAGTGGACTAAAATGTTGAGGGATTTAGTGGACTGGGTGAACATTTCCTCCAGGGTGTGCAGGCTGGTGTTCTCTTTTTAAAAGCATTCACAGTATGTGGCACCCTCAGGTGGTCAGGGAGACCACTTCAAAGATGCATGATGCTTTATACTTGCATTTGTGTAATGACAGTGGACTAAAAGGACTGGGTGAACACATGTCAACATTTCCTCCAGGGTGTGCAGGCGTGTGTGCGTACCCAGCCAGAGGGGCAGGCCCTGGGGGTTGAAGAGCAGGCGGTCCTGGTCCCGGTGGTAGGAGGCGGACATGTAGTAGTCGCTGCTGATGATCCTCTGCAGGTGGCTGCCCTGCCAGTGCAGGCTGCAGGCCTCCACGGCCCGGCTGAACACGGTCCTCCTGGGCCTGGACAGGGAGTCTGCGGAACACGGCACACAAAAACTCTCAGTACCCCTCAAAGGTGCGGCGGTCCCGGTGTGTTGCGGGGTGAGCGTGCGGACCCTGGGCCAGGTGGCTCTGCGGTAGAGCGTTGGTGATGTTGGGGAGCTCGCTGCCGTAGTTGCCGTCCTCCAGCGGGCAGACGTCCATGTCGCTCCACCTCTTCAGCTGCTTCACCCACACGCTCTTCTCCTCGCCCTTGCAGTGCGGGTTCAGCACCACGCACACCCACAATGCACCTGGGGGGGCGGCAGCAGTCAGGTTAGGAGCAGGGATTCTCAAAACCCCCCAAAATAAATATTCAAACACAGTGTTACTGTTCAAAATTGTGTAACGTTACAGTAATTAAAAAGTCAAACATACGTCTGTTTTGTTTTTAATGACTACTTAGGCCTACTACGCTACTGTATGTGAATGCTGGTCCTTGGAGAGTTTTATTAAGTTCTGTTACGTCCCTCAAAAGGGAGAAGAATACATGTTGCGCCCCACGACAATAAATAGTATCATGTGTCTATAATATAGTTATGAGTACACCTCTGCATTGCATTGTATCCTTAATAACGTTATAGGAAACATAATAAAATAATAAAGAATAACTTTAATATCATTGTTTTCAGTCTGTAACTTAAAAAAAAAAATCACTTACTAAAATATTCAAACCCAGTGTTACTGTTCAAACAGGTGTGTAATGTTACAGTGGGCAAAAATAGTCAAATAAATAAAGCTTCTGTCTTGTTTTTAATGACTACTTAGGCGTTCATGAAAATATGCCCACAACATTTTGAGTTTTTTTACCAACTAGCTAACTAGCTAGCAGACACATGATGACATAACCTGGTGGAGGTAATTAGGTGGTGGAGCAAACATGTGAATAAGTTGTGTCCTGACCAGACAGGAAGTGTCTCATAGACCTGCTGGACGCTCACATTGACTACACACAAGGTGTGTGTCTGTGTGTGTTTGTTTGTGTGTGTGTGTGTGTGTGTGTACATTATTGATCTTCATTGATCGCTCCCTGCTGCAAGAATAGAAGATGAGGGAGAAAAGAACCATTTGATCTGCTGCTGATTATGACCACGTCTATGAAGACACTCCATTGGAAGGAATTAATAAACACGATACACACTCACTGGTCACAACATTAGGTACACACGTACACACATTTTACTGCCTTTTTCTCTGTAAATGAAATTATATACATACATATATATATATATATATATATATATATATATATATATATATATATATATGTATATATACACATATTTATAGTGTGTGTATCTATATATATATATATATATACATACACACTATATACACACACTATATATATATACATACGTACACATATATACGCACACACACATTATATATGTATTTATATACGCACACATTCACATACACACACACACATTATACATACATAGATAAATATACACACACACATATAAATATGTATGTATATATATATATGTGTGTGTGTATATATATATATAAATATATATATGTGTGTATATATATACATATACATATATATATATATACATCTCCATATATATATACACATACATATATATATACATATATATATATATATGTATGTATATATATATGTATATATGTATGTATGTATGTAAATGTATGTGTGTATATATATATATATATATATATACACATACATATACACATATATATATATAAATGTATGTGTGTATATATATATATATATATATATATATACACACACATACATATACACATATATATATATAAATATATAAATACATATATATATATATATATATATACACACACACACACACACACACACACACACACACACACACACACACACACACACACGCACACACACACCCATCCATTTTTGACCGCTTGTCCCTTTTGTGGTTGCGGAGGGTCGCTGAAGCCTATCTCAGCTGCATCCGGGCAGAAGGTAGTGTACACCCTGGACAACTCGCCACCTCATCGCAGTATATACACACATATGTATACACATATTTCTAAATATATTTATGTATATATATATACATACATACACACACATGTATATACACATATGTATCTAAACACATATATACACATATATATATATACACACACATTATTTATAGATGTTATTTTATATATATATGTGTGTATGTATATATACACATGTATACACATGCACACATGCATATATATATGTATTTATATATATATATGTGTGTATATATATATATACACATACATATATATACACTTACATATATATATATATATATATATATATATATATATATACATATATACACAAACATACATATATAGATGTATAAACAGACATATATAATATGTAAGTATTTGTATATACATACATATATTATATTTGTACATATATATTTACATATCATATATCCATATATGCACAAATATTATGTTGCATGTTGGTAGGGACCTTTCACATTTGAATCTGAACGATACTTATTACCGATACTAAAGGAATCGATACCAGTACTCAACAATACTAGCTGTAAGTACTTTTGTGTGTGTTACCCTTTTTAATGATGAAATCTCAGTTTTATTGGAACATTAAAAAATGAGAGGATTATAATAACTCCTGTCCTGTTCTTTTATATATTTATAAGTATAATAATAAATATAATATAACTCTCTGCCTGATGGTCTGCAAGTCGCACACCTGCACCGGCTGTCACTCATCACAGGGAAGGAAGACCAGCAGGGTGCTCCAGAGAGGCTTTTCTTTTTTTTTTTTTGCACGTTCATTCCCCTTCTCTTATGTTAAGATGACACTGTGGACCCCAGGAGCCAGACCCTCAATCCAACACCAGGTCTTTAAGTCAGTCCTCATCAGAAACTTCCCGCCTCCAACGTTACTCACCCAGCTCGTCCCAAAGCTGCCGGCATTTGTCCGTCATGCCTGTGCCTTGCTGTCTCCATAGCGACAGTCGGGGATCCGCCATGAACTGCTCCGTAATCAGAGTCAGCATCCGGGCGCCGTTGGAGTCTCGCATCCGGAGCATCTCACGCACCTGCAAAGAGATTATATATATATATTTATTTAATTATGCCTCAACTTACAATATTGCTCAAAATGATCCTTAGATCGCACCAAATTTCTTTCATTTTAATAATAAAGTGAAAAAAAACTAATTTAAGCGAAAAAACTGAATTTTATTCATTTATTACTAGGGTTATACGGTGTTTACTATAGTACCGCCACACTAATAAATCATATTCAGTACTATACCGCCTCTAAAAAGTACCGATCCCCCGCCCCCGTCGTCGTCAGTTCATGACATTGCTGTTTTTTACGAGCAGAGGAGCATGTTCGGCAGCGCACACACACCGAGTACTTACAAACAGACACAGTGTGTAATTCAAACTCAGAAATGTGATTAAAAAATAAAGATATAACAACTGGACATCATTTATTATTAGGGTTCTACGGTATATACCGGTACTAGTATAGTACCGAGATACTAAAGAATCATATTCGGTACTATACCGCCTCTGAAAAGTACCGGTTCGCCATATTTAAATTAAAAATGTTTTTATTTTTTTTTACAGGCAAGGCGGTGACATTGCTGGTTTTTACGAGCAGAGGAGCATGTTCGGCAGCGCACGCGCACAGAGTACTTACAAGCAGACACAGTGTGTAATTCAAACTCAGAAATGTGATTAAAAAAGAAAGATATAACAACTGGACAGCATTTATCATTTGGGTTGTAAGGGATATACCGGTACTAGTATAGTACCGTGATACTTATGAATCATATTCGGTACTATACCGCCTCTGAAAAGTACCAGTTCGCCATATTTAAATAAAAAATTTTTTTTTTTTACAGGCAAGGCGGTGAGATTGCTGGTTTTTACGAGCAGAGGAGCATGTTCGGCAGTGCACACGCACCGAGTACTTACAAGCAGACACAGTGTGTAATTGAAACTCAGAAATGCGATTAAAAAAGAAAGATATAACAACTGGACAGCATTTATCATTAGGGTTGTACGGTATATACCGGTACTAGTATAGTACCGCGATACTAAAGAATCATATTCGGTACCCTACCGCCTCTGAAAAGTACCGGTTCGCCATATTTAAATTAAATTTTTTTTTTTTTTTTACAGGCAACGCGGTGACATTGCTGATTTTTACGAGCAGA
Source organism: Nerophis ophidion (assembly GCF_033978795.1). Taxonomy (NCBI): domain Eukaryota; kingdom Metazoa; phylum Chordata; class Actinopteri; order Syngnathiformes; family Syngnathidae; genus Nerophis; species Nerophis ophidion. The sequence goes on from NC_084638.1 coordinate 7,372,878, forward strand.
GGAGGGAGCATGTTCGGCAGCGCACACACACCGAGTACTTACAAGCAGACACAGTGTGTAGACAGAAAAGGGAGAAGGGACGCCTTTTGTTGTAAAAAGTCAAGATAAAGGTGAAGTTATAACACTGAAACATCCTCAGGAAGAGCTGCTTCGAAATCACTAATCCTGGCCTCTGTGGCCACGAATAAAGTACGTTTCTTACAAGTATCGTTATCACTGGAGGACGAGGAATAGCTAAACATGCTTCATTAGACAGCTCACTGCTGTCACAATGTAAACAAACACCATGGGGCGGATCTGCACCTGACATCCACTCTAATGATACCAAGCACAGGAGTGTATCTAGTCGATACTACAATGATTATGTTGATACTTTTTGGCATCACATCTTATTTTGCTTTTTCCAAATTCATATTATGTTTATAAAGTCAGGAAATATGTCTTCTGTAGGACTTTGAATATGACCAACGTATGATCCTTAGGTATCGGATCGATACCTAAACGTGTGGTATCATCCAAAACTAATGTCAAGTATCAAAAGAAGAGAAGAATAAGTGATTTTTACATTTTAACAGAAGTGTAGATAGAACATGTTGAAACAGAAAACTGGGCGACACCTACCCTTTACATCAGAATTTCTTAACCATTATTACTATTGGTTTATTAAGTATTATATTTTGTTGTATGATCCTGTAACTACTTGGTGTCGGATCGATACCTAAATATGTGGTATCATCCAAAAGTAATGTCAAGTATCAAAGAAGAGAAGAATAAGGGATTATTACATTTTAGTGTAGATAGAACATGTTAAAACAGAAAATAAGCAGAAATTATCAGTAAATGAACAAGAAGTATAGTAATCCATTTTATACAGTTTGTCCCTCATAATGTGTACAAAATAATAATTGTATAAATGACACAATATGTTACTGCAGACTAATTAGGAGTCTTTGTTTGTTTACTTACTACTAAAAGACAAGTTGACTATTTTATTTAAGGACTAAATGACAATAATAAACATATGTTTCATGTACACTAACATTTTTTTTTTGTTCCAATAAAGACAATAACATTTTTTGTGGTCCCCTTTATTTAGAAAAGTATCTAAAAGTATCGAAACAAAACATAACACAAGGAATCCACCATGGATTTTTAATTAGGTTTCGATGGTGAGGAGAGGTGCCAGGAACGAGACGTGCAATATTCTCCGTATATAAAGTCAGTAAATATGTCCCTGGACACATGAGGACTTTGAATATGACCAATGTATGATCCTGTAACTACTTGGTATCGCATCCATACCTAAATGTGTGGTATCATCCAAAACATCTAACATAATAGTGATAATCCAGTCCATAGTGGATCTAACATAATAGTGAGAGTCCAGTCCTTAGTGGATCTAACATAATAGTGAGAGTCCAGTCCATAGTGGATCTAACATAATAGTGTGAGAGTCCAGTCCATAGTGGATCTAACATAATAGTGTGAGAGTCCAGTCCATAGTGGATCTAACATAATAGTGAGAGTCCAGTCCATAGTGGATCTAACATAATAGTGTGAGAGTCCAGTCCATAGTGGATCTAACATAATAGTGTGAGAGTCCAGTCCATAGTGGATCGAACATAATAGTGTGAGAGTCCAGTCCATAGTGGATCTAACATAATAGTGAGAGTCCAGTCCATAGTGGATCTAACATAATAGTGTGAGAGTCCAGTCCATAGTGGATCTAACATAATAGTGTGAGAGTCCAGTCCATAGTGGATCGAACATAATAGTGTGAGAGTCCAGTCCATAGTGGATCTAACATAGTAGTGTGAGAGTCCAGTCCATAGTGGATCTAACATAATAGTGTGAGAGTCCAGTCCATAGTGGATCTAACGTAATAGTGTGAGAGTCCAGTCCATCCATACCTAAACGGGATTTTTTTGTTTAGTTCTGTGAAGACCTCTTTGAAGTTTTGTAAATAATAAGAAATATCAAGCCGCTAAAAGTCCAACATGGACAAGTATGGAGAGTCTTTTGCTTTTTTCCCATCATGCCTTGCAGTAGATTTAAATGAGTCTAATTTAGATTTTGTTTTTAACGGTGTAGAGAACTTTATTTGATAATATCCACAAACTTCAGTGTGTTAAAGTGTGTTGACTTTCTATGCTTGTCGGATTTATTTTTTTCAGTCCCATGACTAGGGAAGGTTGTTCGGCCCAGGTCATCTAATAAAGGCTTAATCTCAAGCCTGGGCGACCCTGTTGTGGAAAGGTGGAGCTGGGAGTTGAACCAGGTCAGAGTACCTTAGCGAACATGGAGTTGAGCTGCTTGCCGGAGCCGTAGTATCCTCCCTGGGACAGAAACTGCTTGACCTGCTCCCGGACTTGGTCCTCGTCCAGGTGCCAGCAGTTGTCGTCGTCGATGCTGGCGCCGGCGGTGGGGTCTGGAGCACCTGGGGGAGCAGACCCGGCTGGTAAGTAATAACCCGAGGAGCATCACCTCGCCTCGGATCATTGGCGGCTCACTTTAAAGAAGGCCAGACCAGGAAAAGCTCACACTTCCTGTCCAGGATTTCCCCTCATTCACCACGCGGACCTCTCCTCGGACTCACCTTTTTTGTTCTCTTCTGTCCCCTTTTTCTAAATACGGATGAAGAACTGCTAAGCGGGGCTTTGATGAAGCCAGAGGAGGACTACACCGCAGGAAACTTTCCTCCATCAAAGACTCAAGGACCCCCGCCTCTGGTCAGACTGGGACAGGAAACACAAAGTGCTGCTTCCTGTCTCGCAGACTTGGGAATGTCAACAAGGACAGACTGGACCAAGCGGACATCCACTATGGACTGGACTCTCACACTATTATGTTAGATCCACTATGGACTGGACTCTCACACTATTATGTTAGATCCACTATGGACTGGACTCTCACTATTATGTTAGATCCACTATGGACTGGACTCTCACTATTATGTTAGATCCACTATGGACTGGACTCTCACACTATTATGTTAGATCCACTATGGACTGGACTCTTACTATTATGTTAGATCCACTATGGACTGGACTCTTACTATTATGTTAGATCCACTATGGACTGGACTCTCACACTATTATGTTAGATCCACTATGGACTGGACTCTCACACTATTATGTTAGATCCACTATGGACTGGACTCTCACACTATTATGTTAGATCCACTATGGACTGGACTCTCACACTATTATGTTAGATCCACTATGGACTGGACTCTCACTATTATGTTAGATCCACTATGGACTGGACTCTCACACTATTATGTTAGATCCACTATGGACTGGACTCTCACACTATTATGTTAGATCCACTATGGACTGGACTCTCACACTATTATGTTAGATCCACTATGGACTGGACTCTCACACTATTATGTTAGATCCACTATGGACTGGACTCTCACTATTATGTTAGATCCACTATGGACTGGACTCTCACACTATTATGTTAGATCCACTATGGACTGGACTCTCACACTACTATGTTAGATCCACTATGGACTGGACTCTCACTATTATGTTAGATCCACTATGGACTGGACTCTCACTATTATGTTAGATCCACTATGGACTGGACTCTCACTATTACGTTGGATCCACTATGGACTGGACTCTCACACTATTATGTTAGATCCACTATGGACTGGACTCTCACACTATTATGTTAGATCCACTATGGACTGGACTCTCACACTATTATGTTAGATCCACTATGGACTGGACTCTCACACTATTATGTTAAATCCACTATGGACTGGACTCTCACTATTATGTTAGATCCACTATGGACTGGACTCTCACTATTATGTTAGATCCACTATGGACTGGACTCTCACTATTACGTTGGATCCACTATGGACTGGACTCTCACACTATTATGTTAGATCCACTATGGACTGGACTCTCACACTATTATGTTAGATCCACTATGGACTGGACTCTCACACTATTATGTTAGATCCACTATGGACTGGACTCTCACACTATTATGTTAAATCCACTATGGACTGGACTCTCACTATTATGTTAGATCCACTATGAACTGGACTCTCACTATTATGTTAGATCCACTATGGACTGGACTCTCACACTATTATGTTAGATCCACTATGGACTGGACTCTCACACTATTATGTTAAATCCACTATGGACTGGACTCTCACTATTATGTTAGTTCCACTATGAACTGGACTCACACTATTATGTTAGATCCACTATGGACTGGACTCTCACACTTTTATGTTAGATCCACTATGGACTGGACTCACTATTATGTTAGATCCACTATGGACTGGACTCTCACACTATTATGTTAGATCCACTATGGACTGGACTCTCACTATTATGTTAGATCCACTATGGACTGGACTCTCACACTCTTATGTTAGATCCACTATGGACTGGACTCTCACTATTATGTTAGATCCACTATGGACTGGACTCTCACTATTATGTTAGATCCACTATGGACTGGACTCTCACTATTATGTTAGATCCACTATGGACTGGACTCTCACTATTATGTTAGATCCAGTATGAACTGGACTCTCACTATTATGTTAGATCCACTATGGACTGGACTCTCACACTATTATGTTAGATCCACTATGGACTGGACTCTCACACTATTTTGTTAGATCCTCTATTGACTGGACTCTCTCACTATTATGTTAGATCCACTATGGACTGGACTCTCACTATTATGTTAGATCCACTATGGACTGGACTCTCACACTCTTATCTTAGATCCACTATGGACTGGACTCTCACTATTATGTTAGATCCACTATGGACTGGACTCTCACTATTATGTTAGATCCACTATGGACTGGACTCTCACTATTATGTTAGATCCACTATGGACTGGACTCTCACTATTATGTTAGATCTATTATGGACTGGACTCTCACACTATTATGTTAGATCCACTATGGACTGGACTCTCACACTATTATGTTAGATCCACTATGGACTGGACTCTCACACTACTATGTTAGATCCACTATGGACTGGACTCTCACTATTATGTTAGATCCACTATGGACTGGACTCTCACTATTATGTTAGATCCACTATGGACTGGACTCCCACTATTATGTTGGATCCACTATGGACTGGACTCTCACACTATTATGTTAGATCCACTATGGACTGGACTCTCACACTATTATGTTAGATCCACTATGGACTGGACTCTCACACTATTATGTTAGATCCACTATGGACTGGACTCTCACACTATTATGTTAGTTCCACTATGGATTGGACTCTCACACTATTATGTTAAATCCACTATGGACTGGACACTCACTATTATGTTAGTTCCACTATGAACTGGACTCACACTATTATGTTAGATCCACTATGAACTGGACTCTCACTATTATGTTAGATCCACTATGGACTGGACTCTCACTATTATGTTAGATCCATTATGAACTGGACTCACACTATTATGTTAGATCCACTATGAACTGGACTCTCACTATTATGTTAGATCCACTATGGACTGGACTCTCACACTATTATGTTAGATCCACTATGGACTGGACTCTCACACTATTATGTTAGATCCACTATGGACTGGACTCTCACACTATTATGTTAGATCCACTATGGACTGGACTCTCACACTATTATGTTAGATCCACTATGGATTGGACTCTCACACTATTATGTTAAATCCACTATGGACTGGACTCTCACTATTATGTTAGTTCCACTATGAACTGGACTCACACTATTATGTTAGATCCACTATGAACTGGACTCTCACTATTATGTTAGATCCACTATGGACTGGACTCTCACTATTATGTTAGATCCATTATGAACTGGACTCACACTATTATGTTAGATCCACTATGAACTGGACTCTCACTATTATGTTAGATCCACTATGGACTGGACTCTCACACTATTATGTTAGATCCACTATGGACTGGACTCTCACACTACTATGTTAGATCCACTATGGACTGGACTCTCACTATTATGTTGGATCCACTATGGACTGGACTCTCACACTATTATGTTAGATCCACTATGGACTGGACTCTCACACTATTATGTTAGATCCACTATGGACTGGACTCTCACACTATTATGTTAGATCCACTATGGACTGGACTCTCACACTATTATGTTAGTTCCACTATGGATTGGACTCTCACACTATTATGTTAGTTCCACTATGGATTGGACTCTCACACTATTATGTTAAATCCACTATGGACTGGACTCTCACTATTATGTTAGTTCCACTATGAACTGGACTCACACTATTATGTTAGATCCACTATGAACTGGACTCTCACTATTATGTTAGATCCACTATGGACTGGACTCTCACTATTATGTTAGATCCATTATGAACTGGACTCACACTATTATGTTAGATCCACTATGAACTGGACTCTCACTATTATGTTAGATCCACTATGGACTGGACTCTCACTATAATGTTAGATCCAGTATGGACTGCATTCTCACTATTATGTTAGATCCACTATGGACTGGACTCTCACTATTATGTTAGATCCACTATGGACTGGACTCTCACACTATTATGTTAGATCCACTATGGACTGGACTCTCACACTATTATGTTAGATCCACTATGGACTGGACTCTCACTATTATGTTAGATCCACTATGGACTGGACTCTCACTATTATGTTAGATCCACTATGGACTGGACTCTCACTATAATGTTAGATCCAGTATGGACTGGATTCTCACTATTATGTTAGATCCACTATGGACTGGACTCTCACTATTATGTTAGATCCACTATGGACTGGACTCTCACACTATTATGTTAGATCCAGTATGGACTGGACTCTCACACTATTATGTTAGATCCACTATGGACTGGACTCTCACTATTATGTTAGATCCACTATGGACTGGACTCTCACACTATTATGTTAGATCCACTATGGACTGGACTCTCACTATTATGTTAGATCCACTATGGACTGGACTCTCACACTATTATGTTAGATCCACTATGGACTGGACTCTCACACTATTATGTTAGATCCACTATGGACTGGACTCTCACTATTATGTTAGATCCACTATGGACTGGACTCTCACACTATTATGTTAGATCCACTATGGACTGGACTCTCACACTATTATGTTAGATCCACTATGGACTGGACTCTCACACTATTATGTTAGATCCACTATGGACTGGACTCTCACACTATTATGTTAGATGTTTTGGATGATACCACACATTTAGGTATCAATGCGATACCAAGTAGTTACAGGATCATACAATAAAATATAATACCTAATAAACCAATAATAAAATGGTTAAAAAATACTGACATAAAGGGTAGGTGTTGCCCTGTTTTCTGCTTGAACATGTTCTATCTACACTTCTGTTCAAATGTAATAATCACTTATTCTTCTCTTCTTTGATACTTGACATTAGCTTTGGATGATACCACACATTTAGGTATGGATGCGATACCAAGTAGTTACAGGATCATACATTGGTCATATTCAAAGTCCTCATGTGGTCCAGGGACGTATTTACTGACTTTATAAACAATGTGCATTTTAAAAAAACGAAAAGATGTTGTGATGCCAGGAAATATCGACATAATCATAGTAGTATCGACTAGATACGCTCCTGTACTTGATATCATTAAAGTGGATATCAGGTGTGGATCTACCCATGACGTTTCTTTACATTGTGACGCCAGTGAGCTACGGTGTGTAGTGAAGCATGTTTAGCTATTCCTCGTCCTCCAGTGATAATGCTACTTGAAAGAAACTGACTTTGTTGCCATGGAGACCGGGATGAGGGATTTAGAAGTAGCTAAAACACTGCGGATGGACGTTAGCCGCCGCTAGCTCGCTAGACATGTCTTAAAGCAACTCTTCCTTTTCAGTGTTGTAACTTCACCTTTAGCTTTACTTCCATCCATTTCCTACCGCTTGTCCCTTTTGGGTCACAGAAAGGTGCTGGGGCCTATCTCCGCTGCGTTCGGGCGGAAGGTGGTGTACACCCTGGACCAGTCGCCACCTCATCGCAGGGCCAACACATCTTTAGTTTTTACACCAAAATGCGTCCGTTCGGCGACCGGTACTTTTTAAGAGGCGGTATAGTACCGAATTTGATTCATTAGTACCAGGCCTAGGTGCTAGTGCCAAAACTAAAGCCCCAACTACAGTTAGGGTATAATTAGTTTGGGCTTTGGTCCCAGCTTCTAGACTAGATCTAACCAGTCTAAGATGAGGAGTATGACTTGATGAAGGCCAACCCATGGCACAGCCTAGACTCCGCCCCCTAGACCTATGGCACAGCCTAGACCCCGCCCTCTACCTGCACCTCGGTCTACAAACATGTCCAGACTCTGGACAGGGAGGACGGACGGTACGGAAGAGAAGTGAGGGATGCCATCTATGTCAAGATTGACAAAAACCTCCCCGAACAGAGGAGGCGGTCTGCCACATACAACACTGTCCTTTCAACCCCCCAAAACCTTGGTAAAGGAAGTTGTCTCACCATGAACCTGGTTGATCTCAGAGTTGGATGAGAGGATCTCGTCTGCCAGCTTCTGAGCCGTAGGCAGGACCTCCGTGTGGTGGGCTGTGATCAGGTACTGGACCAGTTTCTGCAGCTGGTCCCGGTTCATCTGGAACAGGGTCTCGGAGATGGGAAGGCGGAGCTTCACCTGCAACAATAACACAATATAGGCATGACATTTGGTTTTTGCATGTTAATTCTTGTAATCAGGGACCGAATGTCCCTTTGAGACCGAGGACCCTGTTGTATTTCCAAGGTTTTATTATTATTATACTGCCTGCCACACACATCAGGACTGGCAAAATTTGCGATTTAATAAAAAAAAGCAAAAACTAAACAAAACGTACATTCTAGCGCCCCCTAGGAATAAAACACAGACAAAACTGCTCTTGGGAAGAAAACACAGACAAAACTGCTTGTAACATCCGGTAGGAATGACGTAGAGATATGAAACAAAAACTTCTATGTAGGTCTCACTTAGACCTACATTTCATTCATTGACATCCTTCAGCAAAAATCAACAGGAAGTAGGCAATTACCCCGTCAAAACAAACGTTTTGTTAAAACCGGTCACATTTTTTCAAACATTATCTCCCTTGAGCGCGTTTGTCGTGTCGTCTTCAAACTACCACAGGAAAGAGATAGAACCCTTCTGATTAAAAGTTGCGCAAAGAGTTTTTCTAACTGCTCCGGTTTTGATTTTACGAGCCTTCTGCTGCCGTCTCAAGATGGCCGTTTAAAAGCAGGAAGCACATGTAACTACTTGGTATCGGATCGACACCTAAATGTATGGTATCATCCATAACTAATGTCAAGTATCCAAAAAGACAAGAATAAGTGATTATTACATTTGAACAGAAGTGTAGATAGAACATGTTAAAACAGAAAACAGGGTGACACCTACCCTTTATATCAGTATTTTTTAAAAATCATTTTATTATTGGTTTATTAGGTATTATATTTTATTGTATGATCCTGTAACTACTTGGTATCGGATCGATACCTAAATGTGTGGTATCATCCATAACTAATGTCAAGTATCAAAAAAGACAAGAATAAGTGATTATTACATTTTAACAGAAGTGTAGATAGAACATGTTGAAACAGAAAATAAGAAGATATTAACAACAAATGAACAAGTGGATTAATAATCAATTTTTTTAACAGTTTGTCCCTCAAAATGTAGACAAAATAATTGTATAAATGACATACTATGTTACTGCAGACTAATTAGGAGTCTTTGTTTGTTTACTTACTACTAAAAGACAAGTTGACTATTTTATTTAAGGACTAAATGACAATAATAAACATATGTTTCATGTACACTAACATTTTTTGTTAAAATAAAGACAGTAATGACATTTTTTGTGGTCCCCTTTATTTAAAAAAGTATCTAAAAGTATCGAAACAAAACATAACACAACGAATCCACCATGGATTTTTAATTAGGTTTCGATGGTGAGGAGAGGTGCCAGGAACGAGACGTGCAATATTCTCCGTATATAGTCAGTAAATACGTCCCTGGACACATGAGGACTTTGAATATGACCAATGTATGATCCTGTAACTACTTGGTATCGCATCCATACCTAAACATGATTTTTTTGTGTAAATAAAGCCAATTATTAATATATTTGTGGTCCCCTCTATTTAGAAAAGTATCTAAAAATATCGAAACAAAACATAACACAACGAATCCACCATGGATTTTTAATTAGGTTTCGATGGTGAGGAGAGGTGACAGGAACTAGACGTGCAATATTCTCAGTGTATAAAGTCAGTAAATACATCCCTGGACACATGAGGACTTTGAATATGACCAATGTATGATCCTGTAACTACTTGGTATCGCATCCATACCTAAAAGTGATTTTTTGGTTTGAATAAAGCCAATTATTAATATATTTGTGGTCCCCTTTATTTAGAAAAGTATCTAAAAGTATCGAAACAAAACATAACACAACGAATCCACCATGGATTTTTAATTAGGTTTCGATGGTGAGGAGAGGTGCCAGGAACTAGACGTGCAATATTCTCCGTATACAAAGTCAGTAAATACGTCCCTGGACACATGAGGACTTTGATTATGACCCATGTATGATACTGTAACTACTTGGTATCGCATCCATACCTAAACGTGATTTTTTTGTGTGTAAATAAAGCCAATTATTAATATATTTGTGGTCCCCTTTATGGCTTCACGGTGGCAGAGGGGTTAGTGCGTCTGCCTCACAATACAAAGGTCCTACAGTCCTGGGTTCCAATCCAGGCTCGGGATCTTTCTGTGTGGAGTTTGCATGTTCTCCCCGTGAATGCGTGGGTTCCCTCCGGGTACTCCGGCTTCCTCCCACCTCCAAAGACATGCACCTGGGGATAGGTTGATTGGCAACACTAAATGGGCCCTAGTGTGTGAATGTGAGTGTGAATGTTGTCTGTCTATCTGTGTTGGCCCTGCGATGAGGTGGCGACTTGTCCAGGGTGTACCCCGCCTTCCGCCCGATTGTAGCTGGGATAGGTGCCAGCGCCCCCCGCGACCCCGAAAGGGAATAAGCGGTAGAAAATGGATGGATGGTCCCCTTTATTTAGAAAAGTATCTAAAAGTATCGAAACAAAACATAACAAAGCGAATCCATCATGGATTTTTAATTAGGTTTCGATGGTGAGGAGAGGTGCCAGGAACGAGACGTGCAATATTCTCCGTATATAAAGTCAGTAAATACGTCCCTGGACACATGGGGACTTTGAATATGACCCATGTATGATCCTGTAACTACTTGGTATCGCATCCATACCTAAATGTGATTTTTTTGTTTAAATAAAGCCAATAATTAATATATTTGTGGTCCCCTTTAGTTAGAAAAGTATCTAAAAGTATCGAAACAAAACATAACACAACGAATCCACCATGGATTTTTAATTAGGTTTCGATGGTGAGGAGAGGTGCCAGGAACGAGACGTGCAATATTCTCCATATATGAAGTCAGTAAATACGTCCCTGGACACATGAGGACTTTGAATATGACCCATGTATGATCCTGTAACTACTTGGTATCGCATCCATACCTAAATGTGATTTTTTTTGTTTAAATAAAACTAAATTATTAATATATTTGTGGTCCCCTTTAGTTAGAAAAGTATCTAAAAGTATGGAAACAAAACATAACACAACGAATCCACCATGGATTTTTAATTAGGTTTCGATGGTGAGGAGAGGTGACAGGAACGAGACGTGCAATATTCTCCGTATATAAAGTCAGTAAATACATCCCTGGACACATGAGGACTTTAAATATGACCAATGTATGATCCTGTAACTACTTGGTATCGGATCGACACCTAAATGTGTGGTATCATCCATAACTAATGCCAAGTATCAAAGAAGAGAAGAATAAGTGATTATTACATTTTTAACAGAAGTGTAGATAGAACATTTTGAAACAGAAAATAAGAAGATATTAACAACAAATGAACAAGTGGATTAATAATCAATTTTTTTACAGTTTGTCCCTCGAAATGTAGACAAAATAATTGTATAAATGACATACTATGTTACTGAAGACTAATGAGGAGTCTTTGTTTGTTTACTTACTACTAAAAGACAAGTTGACTATTTTATTTAAGGACTAAATGACAATAATAAACATATGTTTCATGTACACTAAAATTTTTTTGTTCAAATAAAGACAGTAATGACCTTTTTTGTGGTCCCCTTTATTTAGAAAAGTATCTAAAAGTATCGAAACAAAACATAACACAACGAATCCACCATGGATTTCTAATTAGGTTTCGATGGTGAGGAGAGGTGCAAGGAACGAGATGTGCAATATTCTTCGTATATAAAGTCAGTAAATATGTCCCTGGACACATGAGGACTTTGAATATGACCAATGTAACTACTTGGTATCGCATCCATACCTATACGTGATTTTTTTTGTTTAAATAAAGCCAATAATTAATTTATTTAGAAAAGTATCGAAAAATATCGAAATAATTTTGTTACCGGTACCAAAATGTTGCTATCAGGACAACACTAATTATCATAAACAGTTTTAATGTCGCAATAAACATTAATATTTTTTTAAATATATATATATATATCTACAAACAAACATAAAATAATACCAAAAATTGAGTACCGTATCATTTCCCAGGTACCTGTAGTTGATGTTGTCATCCATTAAAACTACAACCTAGTTCCACTTAATTAGAGTCCGTATCACATTAGAGACCTGATGAGTTTAAACGTGTGACAAGTTGTATTGTGGGACCTGAACTGTAGACCAGGTTAAAAAACTGTTACCTGTTCAGGTTTGCGGATCCTGTAGAGCGACAGCGCCACCACGTGGGCGCAGTAGAAGATGTCGCGGTTGCCACAGCCGCAGGTGACGGAGGTTATCTTGCAGCGGTCGAAGCTGATG